>NC_090651.1:253262339-253562339 GCF_040937935.1 Hyperolius riggenbachi
TGAGAATTGTTCATATTCAGTTCTGTGCTGATTACTTTCAAGTCCTAGCAGCTCTAGTTCAGCATTAAGTATGGCTACCACCTGAGTTGTGATTGACCGGCCCAGTGATTTCTAGTTACGCCCCTGGGTACATCCTCTGATGCGCTTTCTTGACGATAGTGACCGTATTGTTATCCCATTTTAGGTTGTTTGAGATTGTGAACCCAAGAAACTTGAATGTATAAGAGCAGGGGCTAGAAATCACTGGGCCCCCCTGCGAAAATTTGGATGGCCCCCCCCATAGGTGCCAAATAATCGTAATGGGGCAGCGTTTCACTATAAATTAACTCTAATGGGGCAGCGTTTCACCATAAAATAATCGTAATGCACCAGAAATTAATCGTAAAGTGGGCAGCATTTCACCAAAAATTAATCGTAAAGTAGGCAGCATTTCACCATAAAATAATCGTAAAGTGGGCAGCGTTTCACCATAAAATAATCCTAAAGTGGGCAGCATTTCACCAGAAATTAATCGTAAAGTGGGCAGCATTTCACCATAAAATAATCGTAAAGTAGGCAGCATTTCACCATAACATAATTGTAAAGTGGGCAGCATTTCATCATAAAATAATCATAAAGTAGGCAGCAGTCAACCTTAAAATCGCAATGTGGGCAGCAGTCACCAGAAAATCGCAATGTGGGCAGCATTCACCAGAAAATCGTAATGTGGGCAGCAGTGACCAGAAAATAATCTTAAGTGGGCAGCAGTTACCAGAAAATCGCAATGTGGGCAGCAGTCACCAGAAAATCGCAATGTGGACAGCGTTCACCAAAAAATCGTACAGTGGGCAGCAGTCACCAGAAAATCGCAATTGGGCAGTGTTCACCAGAAAATCATACAGTGGGCAGCGTTCACCAGAAAATCATACAGTGGGCAACATTCACCAGAAAATCATACAGTGGGCAGCGTTCACTTAAAAAATCATACAGTGGGCAGCAGTCAACAGAAAATCGTACAGTGGGCAGCAGTCAACAGAAAATCGTACAGTGGGCAGCAGTCACCAGAAAATCGCAATGTGGGCAGCGTTCACCAGAAAATCGTACAGTGGGCAGCAGTCACCAGAAAATCATACAGTGGAAAGCAGTCACCAGAAAATCGCACAGTGGGCAGCGTTCACCAGAAAATCGTACAGTGGGCAGCGGTCACCAGAAAATCGTACAGTGGGCAGCAGTCACCAGAAAATTGCACACTGGGCAACAGTCACCAGAATAAAATCCACCTCTAAAAAAAGAAAAAAATAATACACTCACCTGGAAGAAGTCTCCTCTCCCGGCCTCTGGTGCGCAGATCCCCGACGATCCTCCTGAAGCATATCTCCCGCGCTGACAGGCAGAGTGCAGGGCTATGGCAAGATGGCGCCCGAAGCCCTGTACTGGAGACACAAATAGTCTCCAGTGCAGGGCTTCGGCAGCCATCTTGGCATAGCCCTGCTCTGCCTCCCGGGAGACTGCGGGCTGCATGGATTCGGGGAATGAACTGGCGCGGCATCTATTAAATGCTGTGGCCAGTTCAACACCTGGCTGGGGGGTCCCAGAATCGGGCGGGCAGCAGCAATCCCCCCGCACACGGCTGGCGGGCCCCCCTGCGGCTGATGGGGTCGCATCCCCGGTAGTTACACTTGTGTATAAGAGATATTCACAGAAATAAGGTCCACCAAAAACAACAGTTCACGATCAGGTGAAAATATAACATAATTACCAGTGCTATCCACCAAGTCAGATACTACTGTGGTAGCTCATCTGTACATTGATTGTGGATGAACTGCACCTGAAGCAACCATAAAACAGCAGTTTGCCTAACATTTTTAGTAAATGTAAGTAGGGACTTAAATTCACTTTTAGTCTTTACATTAATTAATTATTACAATTAATTTTAGTCCAAACCATAAAGTGTTATAGACCCAAGTAACAGTAAGTCCATCTGAAAATGGTGCTTGTGAATAATGGTGCACGGTGTTGCCGCTAATCCGTTTGACACTTATCGCTATTTAACGTTAAAGCCTTATTGTTATTTAGCGTTAAAACACAAAACCCTTTCTGTACCTATCCCTAACCCTAAACCCCCCCCCCCCTGGTGGTGCCTAACCCTAACCACTCCCCTGGTGGTGCCTAACCCTAACCACCCCCCTGGTGGTGCCTAACCCTAACCACCCCCCTGGTGGTGCCTAACCCTAACCACCCCCCTGGTGGTGCCTAACCCTAAATCTCCCCTGGTGGTGCCTAACCCTAACCTTGACAGTGTTACATTAAATCCATTCACTGTTTTGCAGTTAAATAACTTCTGCAGTTTGGCTTATTTAGAGCGCAATTGATAAATAACGTTACTGTGCACAATAAAGTCTGCTGTTTGGCATATGAATGGCACTATTGATAAATAACGTTACTGTGCACAATAAAGTCTGCTGTTTGGCATATGAACGGCGCTATTGATAAATAACGTTACTGTGTGCCATTTTCCTTTTTTTCCCCCTGTGCGCCATTTTTATACAGTACTAAGGATAAATAGTGATAACCTTATCTTTTTAATGCGGCGCCATTTTTATGCATAGGCGCTGTGCGCCATTATTCACTGATCCGGATTAGAAGAGAGCAGGCTGGCACTTGCAGATTCCAAAGCAATAAAACAGCTTTATTTACTCCGGCTGATACATTTAAAATATGCAGTTGTCATATACAAAGTCTTGCCTACCCTGTTGTTGATGGCTGTGGGGTGAGGTGGGGGGCAGTGGGGTCGCCTAATGACCGTTTCGCTCTGTGAGCGTCTTTAGAGGCTTCTGTAGAAGCCTCTGAAGCAGAGCCGGGCCGACACATAGGCTCACAAGGCTACGGCCTCTGGGCGCTTGTCAGTCCATTAAATCATGAGCGCCCTTCTGCCCACCGGCGCCCGCCCTGCAATTTACTGGCCGCGGGTGGCAGCGGCGAGAATTTGTCTCTGTACGCTCTCTCTCTGAGAGAGTGTACAGTTGCCATGGCCACAATAACGCTGCACCGCCCCCCGCTGGGCCCACTCTCAAGAGCCGATGCCAGGCATGATGTTATAATATCAAGCCAGCGTGCAGGTGCAGGCAGCTCACTCGTCTGCAGCTAACGCTTGGTGGCTTCGCGTGAGTCCCGCCCGCGGCCCGCCCCTTTACTTGTTGTTGTGGTGTCACTGGTGTGTGCTGGCTGTGGCTGAGTCCGCCCCCCTTCCTCATCAAGCCAGCGTGCAGGTGCAGGCAGCTCACTCGTAAGCCAATGCTTACTGTCTGTGGCTGACGCTTGGTGGCTCTCGCGTGAGTCCCGCTTGTTGTGGTGTGTGTGAGTCCGCCCCCCTTCCTCAGTCATCACGTCACGACGGTCACGTGACGTCAGTAACGTCCCTCGCAGGCGTCTTCTCTGACTCTGGCTGCCAGTAGTGTTGTGCGAACACCTAGATGTTCGGGTTCGAGAACGTTCGCCGAACATCGCCGCGATGTTCGGGTGTTCGCGCCGAACTCCGAACATAATGGAAGTCAATGGGGACCCGAACTTTCGTGCTTTGTAAAGCTTCCTTACATGCTACATACCCCAAATTAGCAGGGTATGTGCACCTTGGGAGTGGGTACAAGAGGGAAAAAATATTTGAAAAAGAGCTTATAGTTTTTGAGAAAATTGATTGTAAAGTTTCAAAGGAAAAACTGTTTTTTAAATGCGGAAAATGTCATGTTTCTTTGCACAGGTAACATGCTTTTTACCGCCATGCAGTCATAAATGTAATAAAGAGAAGAGGTTCCATAAACAGGGACCGGTAACGCTAACCCAGCAGCAGCAGCACACGTGATGGAACAGGAGGAGGCGCAGGAGGAGAAGGCCAAGCTTTGAGACACAACAACCCAGGCCTTGCATGAGGACAAGAAGCGTGCGGATAGCATGCTTTGTACCGCCATGCAGTCATAAATGTAATAAAGAGAAGAGGTTCCATAAACAGGGACCGGTAACGCTAACCCAGCAGCAGCAGCACACGTGATGGAACAGAAGGAGGCGCAGGAGGAGAAGGCCACGCTTTGAGACACAACAACCCAGGCCTTGCATGAGGACAAAAAGCGTGCGGATATAGCAATGCTTTTTGCCGCCATGCAGTCATAAGTGTAATACAGATGAGAGGTTCCATAAACAGGGACCGGCAACGCTAACCCAGCAGCAGCAGCAGCACACGTGATGGAACAGGAGCAGGCGCAGGATCAGAAGGCCATGCTTTTTGAGACACAACAACCCAGGCCTTGCATGAGGACAAAAAGCGTGCGGATATAGCAGCAATGCTTTTTGCCGCCATGCAGTCATAAATGTAATACAGATGAGAGGTTCAATAAACAGGGACCGGAAACGCTAAACCATCCCAGATGTTCATTGGTCATGTTACTTGGTTGGGGTCCTGGACTGTTGCGTAGTCGTTTCCAATCCAGGATTGATTCATTTTAATTTGAGTCAGACAGTCTGCATTTTCTGTGGAGAGGCGGATACGCCGATCTGTGACGATGCCTCCGGCAGCACTGAAACAGCGTTCCGACATAACGCTGGCTGCCGGGCAAGCCAGCACCTCTATTGCGTACATTGCCAGTTCGTGCCAGGTGTCTAGCTTCGATACCCAATATTTGAAGGGTGCAGATGGATTGTTAGACACAGCTACGCCATCTGACATGTAGTCCTTGACCATCTTCTCCAGGCGATCGGTGTTGGAGGTGGATCTGCACGCTTGCTGTTCTGTGGGCTGCTGCTGCATGGGTGTCAGAAAATTTTCCCACTCCAAGGACACTGCCGATACCATTCCCTTTTGGGCACTAGCTGCGGCTTGTGTTGTTTGCTGCCCTCCTGGTCGTCCTGGGTTTGCGGAAGTCAGTCTGTCGGCGTACAACTGGCTAGAGGAGGGGGAGGATGTCAATCTCCTCTCTAAAGTCTCCACAAGGGCCTGCTGGTATTCTTCCATTTTGACCTGTCTGACTCTTTCTTCAAGCAGTTTTGGAACATTGTGTTTGTACCGTGGATCTAGAAGGGTATAAACCCAGTAATTGGTGTTGTCCAGAATGCGCACAATGCATGGGTCGCGTTCAATGCAGTCTAGCATGAATTGAGCCATGTGTGCCAGAGACCTACCAGAATCCTCATCATCCTCTTGTGAGCGTTGTGATAGTTGTTGTGATGCATCATAGTCGTCACCTTCTTTCTGGTCTGCTTCTGCTGACCATTCGCGCTGAATTGTGGAAGTCCAACGTGCACCGCTCTGGCCCTCGTCAGTGGTGGCAGGAAATTCCTGCTCCAACTCCAGCTGTTCCTCCTCCTCTTCTTCGTCATAGCTGCTGGGGCCAGCGTTTCCTGAGGCGGATGGCCTGATGTTGGTACTATCACGCTGATCGTTTTCTCCTTCAGATTCCCCCAGTTGCATCATGACAGCTGTTTCCTTGATTTTCAACATTGACCTCTTCAGTAAACACAGCAGTGGTAATGCTGACTGAAGAGTTGTCACTGCTCACAAGCAACGTGGATTGCTCAAAATTTTGGAGGACTTGGCAGAGGTCCAACATGTTGGCCCAATCGGATCCACAGAAGCTTGGCAGCTGGCCGGATGCGCCTCGGTACTGCGCCGTCATGTACTGGACCACTGCACTCTTCTGCTCGCAAAAGCGGGCTAGCATGTGCAGCGTAGAATTCCAGCGCGTAGTGACATCACACAGCAAGCGATGGTGGGGGAGATTGAAGCGCTCCTGCATCTTGGCGAGTGCCCCCGAAGCAGTACTGGAATTTCTGCAATGTTTGGCCACTCGTCGCACCTTCAACAGAAGATCGGCCACGCCTGGGTATGTCCTCAGGAACCGCTGAACTACTAGGTTCATCATGTGCGCCAGGCAAGGGATGTGTGTCAGCTTAGCCAACCTTAAAGCTGTTTGTCTCCACCACTCGATATGGCAGCATTTCGCAGGCCAAAAGCTTGGCTATGCTGGCTGTTACTGCCACGGCCCGGGGGTCATTTGCTGGCAATTTCCTCTTGCGCTCAAACATCTCCGAGACAGACAACTGAACCGTAGGGCTGCACACTGAAGGGCTGTTGGTTGTTGTGTTTGATGAAGACTGGGAGACCTCAAGAGCACTACTCCGGAAAGTGACAGTGTCAGCGTCGTCTGATGTTTGTGAATGTTGTGAACCACGCAATGACTGGGCTATTGCTGCTGCTGAGGCGGGTCTGGTGGTGAGTCTGGTGAACCCAAGGGAGGCAGTGTTGCTGGTACCCTGTCCTGTCGAGTTTGCCCACAGAGTGGGATGTTTGAATAGCATGTGGCGGCTCATGCTGGTGGTGGAGAGGTTGTTAATACTTTTCCCCCTGCTCAGGCGGGTCTTGCACACCTTGCAAATCGCCATGGTAACATCCTCAGTGCAGTCTTCAAAGAAAGCCCAGACTTTGGAGCACCTGCCTTGCTGGCAATTTCTGTTTGCGCCTCTTTTGCCTCTCACTTGAACTTCCACGCTTGTGGTGCCTGAAATTGCGCGCCGCCTACCTTGTGGCACAAGGCAAACTCGTGCAGCAGTGGGTTCTTCAACAGACTCATCTGTGCTGCTGCTACGACGGCGATGTTCTCGTTCACAAACAAAATCTGGGTCTCTGTCCACATTGTCCATACCCTCCTCTTCCATCTCCTCAAACTCGTCATATGTCATTGTGGGGGGCCGCCGCCGTGGAGTAGAGCTCCCCAGAACAACCTCTGCGCAGCTCACTCCAACGTCGTCTTCCAGATCTTCTCGGCCGACCTCCTGCAATTGCAACCCCTCCTGCCCAACTTGCTCTGGGATTTGGGTTTCAAAGTCCTCGGACTCGCCTTGTTGTATTTCAGTGCCCGGTGCATTTCCCACAGTTAATGGTTGTGAATCCGGGCACAACATTTCTGGCTGTTCCTCCATTGACCTTTCAAAGGTGGAAGTTTGTTGGCCTGGGAATAGCTCCTGCGAATACCCCATTGTGTCCTGAGGCAATTCATCGGACTGGTTATCTGGCAGTTGTGTGCGTGGTGTCGCTGCCGGTTGTGTCAGCTTTGTGCCCACTGGCTCCTTGTAACTGGCTGAGGACTCGGACCTCATGCGTGATGTGCTGGTGCTGCTTAACCCACTGCTGGACGCTTGAGAGGTCATCCAAGTAATTATCTGGTCCTGTTCTTTTGGATCTGTGAGGGTTGTTGTCCTGGACAACATGGGCGGTATTGAGTGGGTTTTCTTGGGTGCTCCCCTGTGGCCTGTACGTGAACCGTCAGGGGAAACACCTCTTCCCTTGCCCCTCCCTCTTTCACCGGATTTCTTCCTCATTTCACTTATCCTTAAAGTACACGCTGATTGGCAGCAGTACAGTGGCAGTACAGAAATGCTATACAGTGGTGGGTGAGCGGTGTACCACTATTGCCAGCAGCGACACAGAGCACAATGCTATACAGTGGCGGGTGAGCGGTGTACTACTGTTCCCAGCAGACACAGAGTGGCAGTAAACACAATGCTATATAGTGTGGCTGAGCCGTGTACACACAGTGGCAGTAAACAATGCTATATAGTCTGGCTGAGCCGTGTACACAGAGTGGCAGTACACACAATGCTATATAGTCTGGCTGAGCGGTGTACACACAGTGGCAGTACACACAATGCTATATAGTCTGGCTGAGCGGTGTACACAGAGTGGCAGTACACACAATGCTATATAGTCTGGCTGAGCGGTGTACACAGAGTGGCAGTACACACAATGCTATATAGTCTGGCTGAGCGGTGTACACACAGTGGCAGTACACACAATGCTATATAGTCTGGCTGAGCGGTGTACACAGAGTGGCAGTACACACAATGCTATATAGTCTGGCTGAGCGGTGTACACAGAGTGGCAGTACACACAATGCTATATAGTCTGGCTGAGCGGTGTACACAGAGTGGCAGTAAACAATGCTATATAGTCTGGCTGAGCGGTGTACACAATGCTATATAGTCTGGCTGAGCGGTGTATACAGAGTGGCAGTAAACAATGCTATATAGTCTGGCTGAGCGGTGTACACAGAGTGGCAGTACACACAATGCTATATAGTCTGGCTGAGCGGTGTACACAGAGTGGCAGTACACACAATGCTATATAGTCTGGCTGAGCGGTGTACACAGAGTGGCAGTACACACAATGCTATATAGTCTGGCTGAGCCGTGTACACACAGTGGCAGTAAACAATGCTATATAGTCTGGCTGAGCGGTGTACACAGAGTGGCAGTAAACAATGCTATATAGTCTGGCTGAGCGGTGTACACAGAGTGGCAGTACACACAATGCTATATAGTCTGGCTGAGCCGTGTACACAGAGTGGCAGTACACACAATGCTATATAGTCTGGCTGAGCGGTGTACACAGAGTGGCAGTAAACAATGCTATATAGTCTGGCTGAGCGGTGTACACAGAGTGGCAGTACACACAATGCTATATAGTCTGGCTGAGCGGTGTACACAGAGTGGCAGTACACACAATGCTATATAGTCTGGCTGAGCGGTGTACACAGAGTGGCAGTAAACAATGCTATATAGTCTGGCTGAGCGGTGTACACAATGCTATATAGTCTGGCTGAGCGGTGTATACAGAGTGGCAGTAAACAATGCTATATAGTCTGGCTGAGCGGTGTACACAGAGTGGCAGTACACACAATGCTATATAGTCTGGCTGAGCGGTGTACACAGAGTGGCAGTACACACAATGCTATATAGTCTGGCTGAGCGGTGTACACACAGTGGCAGTACACACAATGCTATATAGTCTGGCTGAGCGGTGTACACAGAGTGGCAGTACACACAATGCTATATAGTCTGGCTGAGCGGTGTACAAAGAGTGGCAGTAAACAATGCTATATAGTCTGGCTGAGCGGTGTACACAATGCTATATAGTCTGGCTGAGCGGTGTACACAGAGTGGCAGTACACACAATGCTATATAGTCTGGCTGAGCGGTGTACACAGAGTGGCAGTACACACAATGCTATATAGTCTGGCTGAGCGGTGTACACAGAGTGGCAGTACACACAATGCTATATAGTCTGGCTGAGCGATGTACACAGAGTGGCAGTAAACAATGCTATATAGTCTGGCTGAGCGGTGTACACAATGCTATATAGTCTGGCTGAGCGGTGTATACAGAGTGGCAGTAAACAATGCTATATAGTCTGGCTGAGCGGTGTACACAGAGTGGCAGTACACACAATGCTATATAGTCTGGCTGAGCGGTGTACACAGAGTGGCAGTACACACAATGCTATATAGTCTGGCTGAGCGGTGTACACAGAGTGGCAGTACACACAATGCTATATAGTCTGGCTGAGCGGTGTACACACAGTGGCAGTACACACAATGCTATATAGTCTGGCTGAGCGGTGTACACAGAGTGGCATTAAACAATGATATAAATTCTGGCTGAGCGGTGTACACACAGTTGCAGTAAACAATGCTATATATAGCGTGGCTGAGCGAGGTACACAGTGGCACACACAATGCTATATAGTGTGGCTGAGCGAGCGGTGTACTACTGTTCCCAGCAGCGACACACAATGACTGGGGGGACCCTGGCTAGCGTGGCTGGAGCACGAACTACCCTGCCTGCCTACCCAAAGCTAAACCCACAGACAAATGGCGGAGATATGACGTGGTTCGGGTATTTATTTACCCGAACCACGTGACCGTTCGGCCAATCAGAGCGCGTTCGGGCCGAACCACGTGACCCGTTCGGCCAATCAGAGCGCGTTCGGGGTCCGAACCACGTGACCCGTTCGGCCAATCACAGCGCTAGCCGAACGTTCGGGGAACGTTCGGCCATGCGCTCTTAGTTCGGCCATGTGGCCGAACGGTTTGGCCGAGCACCATCAGGTGTTCGGCCGAACTCGAACATCACCCGAACAGGGTGATGTTCTGCAGAACCCGAACAGTGGCGAACACTGTTCGCCCAACACTAGCTGCCAGGGCTGGCTGCGTAGTGGGGAATGGACTGGCACCTGCGGCCATAATAATAATCAAGTAAGTTAGAGAGTCAGTGTGCAGTGAAGAGTCAGCTTCAGTGTCACATTTAGTAAGTGAGGAGGAATTGTATGATTCCTGACTGCCTGGTTATTATTTGTGCATAATTTATTGTTACATTCAACGGGGGAGGGGGGGGGGGGAGGGCACTTGGGCAGCCCAGCCTCTGTTGGTGGTGGACCTTGTCCCGGCCCTGCTCTGAAGACGCTCACGGAGCGACACGGTCGTTAGGCGACCCCACTGCCTCCCACCTCACCCCACGGCCATCAACAACAGGGTAGGCAAGACTTTGTATATGACAACTGCATATTTTAAATGTATCAGCCGGAGTAAATAAAGCTGTTTTATTGCTTTGGAATCTGCAAGTGCCAGCCTGCTCTCTTCTAATCTATGATTGCTACCTGTATATTTCCTGGCTTAAGCACGTATTATCTGATACACAACTACACAGACTGTTGCCTCTATACGTCTATTGTGCCATTGTTTACTAACAATGCTGACAATAGCGGGGAATCGAGCGGCTGATTAGGAGAGCCCGCGGGAACGAGCCGGGATCGATCTGCGCGCATGCGCGGACGAGCGGGGACGCGGCGGGGGTCGATCCGGCGGCTAATAGGCCACCGGATCGACCCATGTATGCCCACTTTAACAGTGATATACTGTACCCTTTAACATAGAAAATATACTTTTAAACTCTCACCTAGACTTTCAATTTAAAGAAAATTCATAGTTTTTCGAGAAACGTGTTTTATTAATGTATAACATTTTTCTCCAAAAACTCATCATTTTGAAATAAATTGTATACAATTTTATGAAATGTTACTAATAAACATTGGTTGTTTGAAAGTCAAACAAATCAGGGGAGATAGCTTGAGTAAAAGTATGAGAAATGATGTACTATATACAGTATTTATCCATTTCTTTATCTTACTTCAAAGAGATCACAATCCAATTATTCTACCATAGCCATACACACATACTAGTGGCAGGTAAGCCACACATATACTGTATTTATTAAAGCGCTTTGAATCCGCCAGGAGAAAAGCGCATTTGAAAAGTTATTTGTCTTGGCTTGTCTTGTCATATGTACTATACCAGGTTATAGGAGGAAGATAGAGCTCTTTTAACCACTGAAACCCAATGTATGTGAAGTATTTAAAGGGAACCTGAAGTGAGCGGAATATGGAGACTGACATATTTAGTTCTTTTTTTAACAATGCAAATTACCTCCCAGTCCTGCTTATCCTCTTCTGCCTCTAATACAAGCATGGAAGTGAAATGTTTCTGACTGAAATCTGACTGTTTAAGGTGTGTGATTCACACACTACTGCAGCCAAAAAGATCAGCAGGAATGTCAAGCAACTGGTATGGTTTAAATGGAAATAAATATGTCAGCCTCCATATGTCTCTCATTTCAGGTTCCCTTTAAAGTTATTCACAGCCAGAACCCGGAACTGTAATGAAAAAGTGCTAAGCACATGGGCACTTTAGGTGCAGGCCTAGTATCTGGGGACCAGCTTACCTACCAGTATGTTATCAGGATGAGGGAGGTATCCCAGAGAGAACAGCTTATTCTCCCATTTAACATGAGGTGTTTATTTGTTAATCTGAATCTCTAACACCCCTTATTTTTCCACAAAGCCTTGCAGCGCTTGAGAGGATGGGATGATGTGGACAATGAAATTAAGGAAATATATCAAGAGGACCAATCGGAGAAGGCAGAAGGCCGCCTATCAGTCAAGAACCTGTGCTCCTTCCGTCCACTACGCTGGCAACTCATCTGTATCATCGTCCTGAATATGGGGCAACAGCTGTCAGGAATCAATGCAGTGAGTGCAAACTAAACAGATTACCTTCTAGTCTTTGATGCCTGGGTTGTCTGGAATGGGGCTCTACTGCACTGTTTATTGTCGCCTGTTCAGAATGGTAATGATAGACCCATAACAGTCAACATTTATCAAAATCCCATTATATATCTTTTGTTTTTATGCACCCTCCCCATCTGATACATGAATCAGGGGAGACCTTAGGCACGTGCCATCTGTGCATACACACAGAGCCACCATTCCCAGGAGGGGCCACCACATGCGCTCACCAAGGGATGACCTAGTCACTATGACTGCACACCTCACTGCCACTGCCAGTGTCTCAAGTCACTGCAGGACAGCAGGTCACAGTAACACCATGTCCATGTGCTGTGCCAGCACCTACGTGTTTCACTAGTAAAGGCACTGTCTGCAGTCAGTCACCAGGTGGTTCTCCCCATCAGCCCTGCCACCAGGAGCGTGGAGAATTGATGGCGCACGCTGACACAGTAGGGGCGGAGGCAAAGCACTGTGGAAAATCTCCGCAAAAGGTAAAAATTTGTGTCATGAGCACAAGGTGGCTATGCAGTGTCCACAAGGGATGTGGCTATTTACTGTGCATAAGATACCATATAGACATTGGCAGGCGAAGGAGAAACTCACTCCCAAACAGTTCTCTGCTGCTTTATAAAGCCTGCAGGCTGCTTATAAGCCAATGAGAAATGCACACATATAATACACCTAGCTTGCAGTGATTAATCAAGCAGAAGCTGAGCAAGTCAGCCAGTCAGTAGGAGAGGGCTTCAGTTGCATATAGACAATGGCTATATGACCAGCAGGGGGCACCAGCGTGCAGGATATTCCCTCTCATCTGCCCCCCTCCTAACTAAACTGCATGGGATACTACAATAAAATTAAAAACAATGGTGCATGAGCCAGCCTGGGGCCCCGGGAACTCTCACTGCCCGGGGCCCCAGAACCAGCATCTAACACCATATGTGAGCGCAGCCAAAACCTTGGAGCTGCCACCTCCAAGGCCTGTTTCCTACTGCTCTAAAACTTACCAAACACACAATTGGAGCAACTCACTCCCAAACAGTTCTCTGCTGCTTTATAAAGCCTGCAGGCTGCTTATAAGCCAATGAGAAATGCACACATATAATACACCTAGCTTGCAGTGATTAATCAAGCAGAAGCTGAGCAAGTCAGCCAGTCAGTAGGAGAGGGCTTCAGTTGCATATAGACAATGGCTATATGACCAGCAGGGGGCACCAGCGTGCAGGATATTCCCTCTCATCTGCCCCCCTCCTAACTAAACTGCATGGGATACTACAATAAAATTAAAAACAATGGTGCATGAGCCAGCCTGGGGCCCCGGGAACGCTGGTGCCCCCTGCTGGTCATATAGCCATTGTCTATATGCAACTGAAGCCCTCTCCTACTGACTGGCTGACTTGCTCAGC
Organism: Hyperolius riggenbachi; assembly: GCF_040937935.1. Classification (NCBI taxonomy): domain Eukaryota; kingdom Metazoa; phylum Chordata; class Amphibia; order Anura; family Hyperoliidae; genus Hyperolius; species Hyperolius riggenbachi. The sequence continues at coordinate 253,275,663 of NC_090651.1, forward strand.
TTCTGCTTGATTAATCACTGCAAGCTAGGTGTATTATATGTGTGCATTTCTCATTGGCTTATAAGCAGCCTGCAGGTTTTATAAAGCAGCAGAGAACTGTTTGGGAGTGAGTTTCTCCAATTGTGTGTTTGGTAAGTTTTAGAGCAGTAGGAAACAGGCCTTGGAGGTGGCAGCTCCAAGGTTTTGGCTGCGCTCACATATGGTGTTAGATGCTGGTTCTGGGGCCCCGGGCAGTGAGAGTTCCCGGGGCCCCAGGCTGGCTCATGCACCATTGTTTTTAATTTTATTGTAGTATCCCATGCAGTTTAGTTAGGAGGGGGGCAGATGAGAGGGAATATCCTGCACGCTGGTGCCCCCTGCTGGTCATATAGCCATTGTCTATATGCAACTTGCTCAGCTTCTGCTTGATTAATCACTGCAAGCTAGGTGTATTATATGTGTGCATTTCTCATTGGCTTATAAGCAGCCTGCAGGCTTTATAAAGCAGCAGAGAACTGTTTGGGAGTGAGTTTCTCCAATTGTGTGTTTGGTAAGTTTTAGAGCAGTAGGAAACAGGCCTTGGAGGTGGCAGCTCCAAGGTTTTGGCTGCGCTCACATATGGTGTTAGATGCTGGTTCTGGGGCCCCGGGCAGTGAGAGTTCCCGGGGCCCCAGGCGTGCTCATGCACCATTGTTTTTAATTTTATTGGCAGGCGAAGGGACCACTAATTCTTTCTCTGCCAAAAGACACCATGAGCCTAGAGCCACCTGTGCATGAATGATATACACTGGCATAACAATAGGCTCTGCAGGCCCCCCCCCCCCCCCCCCGGGGCCCGCTTGGGGCCATTTTGGGGGGCTGGAGGGGTCGCAGCATGAGGGGAAAGCCATGCTGCACTTCGGCGGGGAGGGGGGACGGTCCCTTCTCCCTCACCTCGGGCTCTCCCCTCTGCGCTCCCCTCCAGCGTTGAATACATACCTTCCGTGCGCTCCAGCGTGGACGTTCCTCTCTCTAGCCTTTGACGCGACTTCCTGTTTATACAGGAAGTCGCATCAGACACTAGAGAGAGAGGAACATCCACGCTTTAGCGCACGGAAGGTATGTATCTGCAGCTGCCCCGCCGCCTGCATACACAAACTATTCAATGCTGGAGGGGAGCGCAGAAGGGAGAGCCCGAGCCCTCCCCGCCGCAGTGCAGCATGGCTTTCCCCTCATGCTGCGACTCCTCCAGCCTCCCAAAACGGCCCCAAGCGGGCCTCAGTATTTCTGCAGGGGGGCCCGCTCAGTATTTCTGCAGGGGGGCCTGGTGGGACCTTGTTACGCCCCTGATTATATGTTGGAATTGGTACATTTTTTAAAAATACCTCCATTTTTATTGCTTCTATAGTCCGGTGACTCATTATCCCCCAATAAGTTCTATGGGAGGACTCGGCATGTAGCATACAGGACCACTATCGCAAAAACTTTTAAAATTTAAAATGCTTGTATATACATATGCTGAGGCAACAGAAGTTAGTAAAGTGTAGCTTAACTGGGTGGGCAGCAGGGGTAGTGTAGGCTGACCAGGCGTCCTCTTTTGCCCGGACAGGTCCACTTTTTACGACCATTTGTCCATGCTGTCCTCCCGTCATTTGGAAATGTCTGGCGGTTGGGGGGAGTTGGGGGGGTTTGAAGGGTGAAGAGAGCTGAACACAGAGCAGAGGGAGCCCAGCTGCAGAAGAGCTGCTTTGTTCAGTGTGTGAGTCAGGAGCAGACTGGGAAGGGGGGCAATCTCCCCCCAGGCAGCCTTTCATTCAGTGATTTAGGGCAGGTCTGGTGTATTCAGGTTTGTTGTTGTAAGGTAATGTGAAACACTAGGCTAGCTGATAAAAGTGCAATTAGAGGGCAAGAAGCTTGTAAATATACACAGCATGATGCAGAGCTTGCCTGGAGGGTCCCTGGGCAAATATCTGTCTGGTCTCTCCCCATTGTTATAATGACTGCATGTGTGGATAAGGCCTTACAAAAGTTGAAAAGTTTTTGACAGTCCCTAGACTCCAGGAGGGCTGCTTTCTGACTTGTGTGAGAGACTGGCAGGGCACTTCATCACAAACACCTTTGTTAGCTTAAATTAACCCCAAAGTGTTCAGTTAAATCACTGAGATATCCAGCTTTTAGTATGGGCAAATGAATGGCAAAACGTTCAGTACAGCATGTATAACTTGTCTTTTCTCAGCAGTTACAGGTTTCGGTTGAACAGAAGACATGCAGCCATCCAGTTCAGCCAGAATACTAAATCATTGTGCTTAACTAGCATGGTTTTTACAGTCTTCTCTGGAGTTCTCACCATGATTGTCATTTGTCACCTGCCTGTGTGATTTTATTGCATTTTGTGGGGAAAACTTCTGCGAATCTGATTGCATTTTGTGGTCGGCCGGCCCTCCACCACCATGTGGTCTGGGAAAAAAAAACGGCCCTCCATACCTGCGAAGTTGGACAGCACACTGCTAAGGTCTTGTATATTTGGCCCCACCCATGACCACGCCCACATGCTGTTGTGATTGTCCTCTTTTTTGGAAATCAAAATATGGTCACCCTAGGGTAGTGTAGTGTACAGTGGCAAGACTGGAGTGATGGGGAGAGGAGCACGGTGACCGGATGTTTTTAGCGCTTCCCTGCACACTCTGTACCACTTTCTACTGCATAATCAAAATATAAGACGCACACCCAACCCCCCTTCCCCCAAGTTTTAAAGAAAAAGAAGTGCGTCTTATGTTCCAAAAAAAATATGGTACTGAGAATGGATGAGTCCAAAACCTGTCAGATTTTTACTAGCTATTATAAGCGACTGTAACATATTGGGCAGCACGGTGGCGTAGTGGTTAGCTCTCTCGCCTTGCAGCGCTGGGTCCCTGGTTCGCATCCCAGCCAGGGAACTATCTGCAAAGAGTTTGTATGTTGTCTCCGTGTCTGCGTGGGTTTCCTCCGGGCACTCCGGTTTCCTCCCACATTCCAAAAACATACGGATAAGTTAATTGGCTCCCACTAATATTGGCCCTAGACTACAGTACTTACACTACATAATATAAATATATGGCAATGGTAGGGATTAGATTGTGAGCTCCTTTGAGGGACAGTTAGTGACAAGACAATATATATATACACTGTACAGCGCTGCGTAATATGTCGGCGCTATATAAATACTAAATAATAATAATAATAATAATAGAAGAAAAGTAATTTATATTTGATTTTACTGTGGGAGAAATGTACTCTATTTGCACATGCATTTTACATTTTTCAGTGTCTCGTGATAATTGCCCTTTAGGCTCCTGACAGGTACAAGAGGGAACTTAATAGTGTGCAGAAGTGGAAAAGGCTGGTCTGCAGTCATATAAGCAAGGGCTCTCTGCAATATGTTCCAGTTGTTTTAGATGTGATGTATGGTTTTGGAAAAATAAACAGTGGAATTCTGCTGTAATGAAGCAACAGTGAATATTCAGAGAGGTTGCTTTACTAAAGGAAATGTGATGTAAGAAAAATTACGTTATACCGGTTGATTTATTAAAATTGGAGAACTGTGAAGGCGTAGAGACACTGGAGAAGGTATAGAAAGCGAAAGATGCCTTTTCTCAGATGGCAAAAGTGTGGGATCCTCATAGGCTGGCGTTAGACTTGTGTGGCGGAGATAAGTGTAGGTGTAGGTAGGAAGGTTAGTGTTAAGTACTGATACAGGGGGTTAGTGTTAGGCATACGTGTGTGTGTGTGTGGGGGGGGGGGTTAGTGTTAGGCATAGGTGGGGGGTAGTGTTAGGAATAGGTAGGGAAGGGTTAAAGTGAAAGGTTACAATAGGTGATGGTAGAAATCGGTACCATTACCAATATTCGACTATCGGATTCCTCCGGCCATAGTAGCATATTGGTAACATTACTGATATTCTATCATTAGACACATCCAACGCACAAAATGAAATTTCGGCTTTAATGTGCACCAAAATTTCCAAGCACTGTTATTACATGTCTGGCAGTACCAGATATTACCCGGATGTCACCTCACAGACGCGTATCTGGAGGGATGCAGGCATGGCAAGTGCCCCAGGCGACCTCCCTCTTCAATCATCAAGGGGGGCGCAATGCTGCTGACTGCATTCCTGAGTCTAAGGGAGTAACAACCATCCAGCAGCCTGCCCGTCTCAGCCTTTCATATATCTACATTACAAGCTATTGAGAGATGAGCTCCAATGTTTTCCCTTACTCTCTAAGACAGATCATGTCTCAGTCCCCTGAGATAGCAGCAGATGCTTCTGGTCTGTCTGGAGGTTACAAGGTCTCCCATCAATTCAGCTCTCTGTCATTCACACATTCCCCAGCCTTATCTCAGTGTGCTGTTTACTTACTTTTATTTATGACACTCTCTGCACTTTAACCATTATGCTGCTGGCATCTCTGTGGCCAGATTTAACAACCTCTCTCTTGTAAGTTGTACTGTATACCTCAGTTGTTAAAATGCATTATATTTGTAGCTCAGTACCTATCTACTGATATTTAATAGGTTGTCAGGCTTTTATTATGTGATAACCGTCACTGCAAATATGTCATTGCTTTCATTCATATGAGAGTGGTGGCTGCCATATTTATTTCCTTTTAAACAATACTGGTTGCATGGAAATCCTGCTGATCTTTCTGGTCAGTAGTGTCTACATCACACGCCTGAAACATGCATGCAGCTAATCTTGTCAGATGTGTCATAGACATTTGATCTGCTTGCTTGTTTAGGGTCTATGGCTAAGGCAGGGATCACACTTGTTTTTCAGTTTTCACCTTGGCCTTTTCTGCGCACATTTTCTGCACACCAAGTGTGTTTCTATGCAGAAAAATATGTGCGTTTTTTTCACAACAGTTAATGTAATTGATACAGAAAACTGACAAAATGTGCAGAATTATCATGCAGAATGTCCGTTTTTTTTTTCTGTGCAAGAAAAACACATTAAGTGTGAACTAGCCCTTTGATTAACATGAGTTTTTATTTTTTCTGTGCAGAAAATGCGTATTAAAACAGTCAAGTATGTTTCCTGCCTTAAAGGGGAACTGAAGAGAGAGGTATATGGAGGCTGCCATGTTTATGTCTTTTTAAGCAATACCAGTTGCCTGGCAGCCCTGCTGATCCTCTGCCCCTAATACTATTAGCCATAGCCCCTGAACAAGCATGCAGCAGTTCAGGTGTTTCAGACTTTAAAGTCAGATCTGACAAGACTAGCTGCATGCTTGTTTCTGGTGTTATTCAGATACCACTGCAGAGAAATAGACCAGCAGGATAGCCAGGCAACTGGTACTGATTAAAAGGAAATAAATATGGCAGCCTCCGTATACCTCTTACTTCAGTTCCCCTTTAAAGTGTTAGAGGCAGAGGATCAGAAGTATAGCCTAATTTATTTCATAGTGACCATTATATTCTAGTATCTGTGTGTGTGTATGTTCTGAATGCATGAAGAGGTTACCCTGTCCAAAAAGGTTAGACAGGATGCTGTTGATTGTAGGTGTGTGTGTGTGTGTGGGGGGGGGGGGGGGGGCGCAATTTTAGTATTTGCCATGGGCACTGTCTTGCCTAGATACGCCACTGTCACCTCATCATGCCAGATGTGTATGCAGATGAGGAGAGGGAAGCCGCTGTGGAGGAAACAGGCCTCTGCATTACACACTTATTGCAAAAAGTACAGCTGTGATTCAAAGACACTAATTGAGCACAGAGACATCCTCATTCTTTATCTGTTTGTCTGCCTTTTGTTTCCACTCAGGTGTATTACTATGCAGATAGCATATACAGAAATGCTGGTGTGGCAGAGGACACTGTTCAGTATGTGACAGTAGCAACAGGAGCAGTCAATGTCCTAATGACCCTCGGTGCGGTAAGTCCTGTCAATCCTATTTTCCATTAAAAAATAAAGATATTAAAGCAAGCCAATCTTATGTCTCATTCCAAGTATGACAGATGGCAGGTTTGCATCAGTCTGTTTAAGTGAAATGTTGGTAGTTTTGTTTATGTTTATTAACCTATTATCAACGCTCACAACTGTTCCTCTTTTGGAGGGACTGTCCCTCTTTGGGAACCAAATCCATCTGTCCCTCTTTCTTCCTTATTTGTCCCTCATTTAAGATTAAATATTTCTTACTTTCAGATGTTATTATGAAGTAAAACCAATGATGATAGAAAGGACCAGTGTGGCTTGAATGATTAAACTACATCTTTTGCTTATTAATTTTTTGTGGTATGTGTGACTAGGGGCATGTCCCTTTTTCTTTACTCAAAAAGTTGGGACGTATGCTATTATTATTAAATGTAACTGGTCACTGAAATGGGTTGGAAGGGTTTTCAGTATGGCAATGCAATAGCCTGTTCTAATCTAATCATTTTCCTTATATCTCACAATTCTATTTCAAAAACGTATGTACACATGGTCTTTATTAAGCTCTCACACTATCAGGGGCATTTAGACAATACTCCAGTGCTGAGCACAGGGGAGAACTGGATTCTCAGAATTACACAATGCAGAGGGGCCTTGAACTAAACCTTGCATGAGGTCCGCAAAAGGTTTTAGTATCCTGATAGCGATGCTGGTCGGACACGTAGGGCCTGATCCAATTTACAATTTCTCCTAAGTTTTCTCCTAGTAGATACTTTTTCATCTTCTGTTTAAAATAACCTTTGTACTCTGCAATCAAAAAAGTACAGTTGTACAGTTAGAGTGGTGGGAGGTCTACTTTGAGAGTAAGGCCTTGATGCTTGAGGGATGTAAAAGCGTGTATAATTTGGCTGGGGTGCAATTGGTAGGTGGGAGTAGAAGTATGTATAATGGAAGTAAGATCTATAATGTAAGTAGGTGGCTAGAAGGGCTCAACAAGGTGACGGAAACTTGTAGGAGGGGGTTCAGGTGTAATTGTCCTGTGAGAGTTAATGTTTGAATTTTAGTTTACTACGCGGTAAAGGTTGAAGCTCAGGATTCAACACTAAAAAGCAAGACAGGAGACCCTTTAAAGGCTGGGGGAGGGTATTAAGGGGACTAATAAAAAAAAAATGAATATGGGACCCCATCAGCTGCATAACTAAGGAGCTTGAGGCCCCTGTGCGAGTTTTACTTGGGGCCCCAAGCACTCTATTGATATGGAGCTCCAAAACCTATCAAGGACAGCTGCAGTATCCGAGATGTTTAATAAGAGTAAGGAAACAGTTTGTTAAGGATTACCACTATGTAATGCACATATAGAGGTGTTTATTACGAGCACAGCACCAAAGAAAATCTATCAAGATGGATGAAAGAAGGCCCCTAGCTGGACTCTCTTGTTCAGGGGTCCCGATGCGGTCGCAACCTCATTATCCCCTATTTGTTATGCCACTTGCCCCATGATACTGCATGTACCGTAGTTATGTTTCCTCTTTGGAAGCATAGGAATTGCATCTATGGCAATGCATTACATTTGGAGTAGCAGTAGGGTATTGTACCGTGTTAGCCATCAGTAAAAGCAAGAAGTTTTAAATCAGGATGATACCATTTATTGGCTAACTAAAAAGAATAAGAATAAGCAAGCTTTTGGCCTTGCAGCCTTCGTTGGGCTTAAATCCATTTTTTGAATAAATAAAGGATAGCCCGACGAAGGCTGCAAGGCCGAAAGTTTGCTTATTCTTATTCTTTTTAGTCAGCTAATAAATTGTATCATCCTGATTTAAAACTTCTAGCTTTAACATTTGGAATGTAATGGATATTATAGCTCATCTCTGGTATCTTTCTTTTCCTTCAGGTCTTTATTGTCGACTGGTGGGGAAGACGACTGTTGCTGCTCTTAGGATTTGGAACGTGTTGCACTGCTTGCATTGTGTTAACCATTGCGCTTGTTTATCAGGTGGGATCAGTGCAGCATTTCTGATAACTATCACATTTCATTTCTGAATAAACTTTTACATTATAATTTGAAAACACGATGATACAATGCAGAAATTGCATTCCACAAGTTTTAGGACACAGTTCATTAGGCAATAAGCACGGTATAGTGAAGCCTTCTGAAAGCTATGCTTTATTTATTAAAAAAACGGCAAAAAGAATAAGACTATGCTAAGGGCCTTATCATTAGAGATCAGCAACGATAGTCAATTCTGTTTCAGAACATTTTATATAAAATTTGACATTGATTATCAGAAAAAGTAAAATCAAAGTATATTGAAGTTAACACGTAGATTTAAAGTTGGAGCTATTTTTTATATTTCAAGGTAGTTCAAGTGGTGTGGAAAGTGGCCCAGATAGTTGCAGAAGTACCTTGACCATGTGATGAACCTGGTTTGATGGCACAAAAAGGGCATTATTTTGAAACAAAATGGGCGAAATGTGTTGTCATAAGGGCACTGCTAAGACAACAAAGGGAACTGCATGCAATATTGACACATACTCACGTGACCTTATGGACAAAGCAGTCATTTAAAAACTTACTTGAATTGGTCAGCCAAAACATTGTTGTCACAGAAAGATCTGCTTCAGACAACATAGTGAAGAAAGCCAGTAGTGACCCTCTATACTGGTTATTTCTTGGTCAAGGGGCAAACAAGCAAAATTAGCAGGGTATCAACTACTTCTTTTTTTCATTGTATGTGTACAAATACATTGTCACTTGCATCTTGCAATCATGATGCAGCCAGAAACTATAGCTTCTTATGCTTACACTTTGGATTAATGATGGTGACCATGCAGTAGTCACCTCTCTTCTAAATGATCCATACGAATCTCAAAGTATTTTTTATTTAGAACTGTGTCTAATTGTAGGTGGCTTGTCCTGAAGTTGCAAAGTGGCTGTCAAGAATAAACCACTCCCAAACTGTACTTCTCTTGTGGGAGTTATTGAAGAGAACGAACAGGCATTGTAAGTGGTTGTACCACTGAATGTCCCCAGTGGTTGTGTGATACACCTATGAGAGATTTCCAAAAAGAGGCAACTACATCTTCAGTGCCACGGGGCTATAGTCCTCTTTTGTCAGTACCGCCAAAAATATCCTCAAGCCTCTTTTTTTTTCCGGATGTTTTGGTAGAGGGTTGAGGGAGTGTACAACCCAAAAATAAATTAGTATTCCAATGAGATTGAGAGATTTCAGGAAGATAAGTAATCCTCTGATATATGGTTGTGTTTTACTTGTACTAAACCTTTTTCTAGTAGCAACCAAGTTCCTATCATCAAAGACTTCAATACACACACTATTTGACCAAAGAAGAAAGATTTATTAGGGTACAACAAGAACATAAAAACACAGCAATAGAACAATTCAGAGACAAGGTGCTCTGTTCCTGCAATGTGTTGGACCCAATCTCGCAGCTTAGGAGTCATATACATGAGTGCTCCTGCTATCACTCAAACTATTTTGGTCTTTATTTGCCAAATCATCTCTAGTTCCACCTTGTAACAAATGTTGGAGAGGCAGCTGCGGTGAACAGCGCTACCACCGCAGCTGCCTCCAGCTCCCTGCCTAGCAGTCTATCCGGGCCTCAGGCATCTAGCACGCTGAGGACGGGTCTGTCAGCAGCACATAGGGTTGCATTGTCGCGTGCGCGCGTGCACAGACAGGACCTTTATGCGGGGAGGAGGCGCGTCAGCTGACCGGCCGGTCGGCTGACGTCAGAGGAGACGCTCGTCGCTCCTCATTGGCTGATAGGAGGGGGCGTGCCGGAGGGGTCTCCTCTGCTTCATAAGCTTGGCTGAATCACTCGCAACTTGTCTGCTGTTGCGAATACTTGATGTTAGCGCTCAGACCTTAGATAGATCTGGTGTGCTTTGATCCGGGAGGAAACCAGGGATTTCACACAAGATAGGATTTGTTTGATAGCCTTAAAGTTATTCATTACTGTGTTATTATTTGTGCATGACTCTGGCTCATTCTGACTACTTTTCTGCTCAGTGATTCTGTACCTCTGCCCATCTGATCCTGCTGCCGACTCTGCCTGTTATATCTTTCTGTCTCTGCCTTCCGATTTTGTACTGCATCTGTCTGTCTGTTGCCAACCCGATCTGTCTGACTACTCTACTCTCACCAGAGGGCCCTTGACTCTGGTGAGGGGTGCTGTACTGTTAGTACCCACCAGCTCCTCTGGTGAGGTATAGCTAAACCTATCAGTACTACTGTTGCACCAATCACATATTGCTATTGTTGTCACATCAGCTTCTATATACCGGTATTATAGGTGATTATGCAGATCACCATATAATCAGGTATATATCTGCATTATAGGTGATACTGCAGATCACCTAATAATCAGAATTCTGTTCTTTGCTGACACAAATCGTTAAACACCTTCAGGCTTTCAAGCTCTGATACTTCTTTTGCTTTTTATACTGCTTCCTCATGCTGCTGTCACTTCCACATGCCACTACCACATCTATCACCAATACTTTCTTCTAGTCCTCATCTACTACCACTACGTATGGTTGATTGATCAGTACCTAGTTTCTCATTTTAATCTGGAAGGCCCGCGGCCTTTTTCTTTTTACCCTTCACAAACTTTTGGGGAATGTCATCTGGACCTGAGAGGGTTTTGCCCATACACTGTACAGATATTATTCTACATAATGCCAGCTACTAGGCTGTGCCATTCACTCTCCTGCCTAGGGAAGTAGATCTATCAACATCTGAGTTTGGTACTTTGAGCCCATTCTTGTGCTGCCCATGAGTAGTACCTCCATGCTTTATTTGAGTCCAGTCCTTTCCAGCCATTGGTCAGCCACCTCATCTATGTCTCATATGAAAAAAAAAGCTCAGAAAGGTCCTTGAATTTTGAATAAATCCTGTGCCAGTTACATGACCAATGTCTAAGCAAGAGGGAATAAAATGATACTGGAAAGATATTTATGTAAAATATGGACTAAACAATATCTGTAGAACCTTTGTTATATTTACCATCACAAAATATGCCAGCCTTCTACAAATGTGTAACTAAATAAAATATACCTGCCACTTTGTTAGTAACAGGGTCCTTTGAGTGCAGGTCATCTGGGCGCCGGGCAGTTCGGCGCAGGGCGAGTAGAATGTTGGCTCTCCCTGCTGCCACTAAACTCCGAGGCGGCATTAAATTCTACTACCCCTCCAAGTTGTTGCAACTTGGCGGGAGATGTAAGTAGTCTTTCAGCCGCCAAATTACCGATACGCAGGGTGCGCAGCAAAGCATTGCTACTATGACGGCGCCCAGCTACAGTGCACGGTCAGCGCCGCACGCCGAAATAACCTGCTCCTATAAGTCAAAGAGAACTCTACATTGGCCATATTCAGTTGGTACAGAGTGCAATAGAAGAAGTCTGTATGCAGAGTGTAGCTTAACACCTTCCTTACAAGAGCTGGTTAACGCATCCTTGGATGTAGGTGAAAGAAGAGCCTTTGAAAGACTGTTTTGCTGTAACAAACTTTATCTTTATAACAATAAGTGTAACAGTATATTTATTCATTCATGCAATGCTGTTACTCATCAGTTTTGTTTTTAAATGTTGATCCTAATTTACTTTCAGACCACCGTGAAATGGATGCCATACCTCAGCATAGCCTGCATCATTATCTATGTCATTGGGCATGCTATTGGACCAAGTAAGTTTGAAAAAACTGTACTCCAAATCTTGTAAGGTTCAAACTCTTGAGAGCTATTGTCCTTGCACTTTCCTATGCCTACTATACAGTCAGGGCTGGGTTGATGGTTCTTGGGTAACCAAGGGTAGATGATGCCACAAAATCTCCCTACCGCCTAAAGACACAGCACACACCAAACACCAATCCAATGGACATAGTCCACCTTTTCACTAGTGTCACCCAGGGCATGGAGAATAGATAGTATCAGCCAGTATTCAGAGGATTAATTAGTGTCTGCCAGGATACAGCTAGGTAAAAGCATCAGTGCTAGGGCAGTTGTCAGCAGGCAATGAAGGCTAAGGAGACTCCAGGACTTCACCACATGGGGATCCCTAGTATGCATCGGTCTATTTACTGTCCAGGGATTCCAGTTTACAACGCCCAGGTTGAGAAATACCTCAATGAACAAAGGACCAAACTTATTTTAGGGAAACTGCAGCTCAAGATTTGGCTCACAGAATCTTAAAATGGGAACAGCAGATACTGAGCATATTAAAAAAAAACAGGACTTGAAAAAACTTCAAGTGCTGATTGATGCCAGGAGTAGAGATGTCGCGAACCTCCGATTTTCGGTTCGCGAACCCCGTTCGCGATCCTTCCTGGAAGGTTTGGTTCGCGGAAAAGTTTGCGAACCGCAATAGACTTCAATGGGGATGCGAACTTTGAAAAATAGAAAAAATTATGCTGGCCACAAAAGTGATGGAAAACATGTTTCAAGGGGTCTAACACCTGGAGGGGGCATGGCAGAGTGGGATACATGCCCAAAGTCCCGGGGAAAAATCTGGATGTGACGCAAAGTAGCATTTTAAGGGCAGAAATGACATTGAATGCTAAATTGCAGGCCTAAAGTGCTTTCAAACATCTTGCATGTGTATACATCAATCAGGGAGTGTAATTAGAGTACTGCTTCACACTGACACACCAAACTCACTGTGTAACGCACCGCAAACAGCTGTTTGCTTAGTGACGGCCGTGCTGGACTAGTGCGCACCGTGACAAGAGTGTAGGCCGTGGCGGTTTTCAAGCCCATATGGTCGCCGGGCTGTGGTAGCTCAATGATAGAACAACAGTGACTGTCCAGCTGATCAAATTTGGTCTGTCCACAATGAAGCAACGACCTTATTATCTTCTTGTATGTAGGTAGGCATACAGGTCATTTTCAAAAAATTAGCATATTGTGATAAAGTTCATTATTTTCTGTAATGTACTGATAAACATTAGGCTTTCATATATTTTAGATTCATTACACACAACTGAAGTAGTTCAAGCCTTTTATTGTTCTTAATATTGATGATTTTGGCATACAGCTCATGAAAACCCCAAATTCCTATCTCAAAAAATTAGCATATTTCATCCGACCAATAAAAGAAAAGTGTTTTTAAAACAAATAAAGTCAACCTTCAAATAATTATGTTCAGTTATGCACTTAATACTTGGTCGGAAATCCTTTTGCAGAAATTACTGCTTCAATGCGGCGTGGCATGGAGGCAATCAGCCTGTGGCACTGCTCAGGTGTTATGGAGGCCCAGGATGCTTCGATAGCGCCCTTAAGCTCATCCAGAGTGTTGGGTCTTGCGTCTCTCAACTTTCTCTTTGCAATATCCCACAGATTCTCTATGAGGTTCAGGTCAGGAAAGTTGGCAGGCCAATTGAGCACAGTAATACCATGGTCAGTAAACCATTTACCAGTGGTTTTGGCACTGTGAGCAGGTGCCAGGTCGTGCTGAAAAATGAAATCTTCATCTCCATAAAGCTTTTCAGCAGATGGAAGCATGAAGTGCTCCAAAATCTCCTGATAGCTAGCTGTATTGACCCTGCCCTTGCTAAAACACAGTGGACCAACACCAGCAGCTGACATGGCACCCCAGACCATCACTGAGTGTGGGTACTTGACACTGGACTTCAGCCATTTTGGCATTTCCCTCCCCACAGTCTTCCTCCAGACTCTGGCACCTTGATTTCCGAATGACTTGCAAAAGTTGCTTTCATCCGAAAAAAGTACTTTGGACCACTGAGCAACAGTCCAGTGCTGCTTCTCTGTAGCCCAGGTCAGGCGCTTCTGCCGCTGTTTCTGCACCTGTAGCCCATTTCCTGAACACGCCTGTACACGGTGGCTGTAGATGTTTCTACTCCAGACTCAGTCCACTGCTTCCGCAGGTCCCCCAAGGTCTGGAATCGGTCCTTCTCCACAATCTTCCTCAGGGTCCGGTCACCTCTTCTCGTTGTGCAGCGTTTTCTGCCACACTTTTTCCTTCCCACAGACTTCCCACTGAGGTGCCTTGATACAGCACTCTGGGAACATCCTATTCGTTCAGAAATTTCTTTCTGTGTCTTACCCTCTTGCTTGAGGGTGTCAATGATGGCCTTCAGGTCGGCAGTCTTACCCATGATTGCGGTTTTGAGTAATAAACCAGGCTGGGTTTTTTTAAAAGCCTCAGGAATCTTTTGCAGGTGTTTAGAGTTAATTAGTTGATTCAGATGATTAGGTTAATAGCTCGTTTAGAGAACATTTTCATGATATGCTAATTTTTTGAGATAGGAATTATGGGTTTTCATGAGCTGTATGCCAAAATCATCAATATTAAAACAATAAAAGGCTTTCAACTACTTCAGTTGTGTGTAATGAATCTAAAATATATGAAAGTCTAATGTTTATCAGTACATTACAGAAAATAATGAACTTTATCACAAAATGCTAATTTTTTGAAAATGACCTGTAGGTAGGTGTCCCAGTAGTTAGCTAGGCATAGGTAGGAGTCCCAGTATAGGTAGGTAGGCATAGGTAGGAGTCCCAGTATAGGTAGGTAGGCATAGGTAGGTGTCCCAGTAGTTAGCTAGGCATAGGTAGGAGACCCAGTATAAGTAGGTAGGCATAGGTAGGTGTTCCAGTAGTTAGCTAGGCATAGGTAGGAGACCCAGTATAGGTAGGTAGGCATAGGTAGGTCCCCTAGTATAGGTAGGTAGGTAGGTGTCCCCGTATAGGTAAGTAGGTGTCCCAGTATAGATAGTTAGGCAGGGCCTGGCTGGCACAGTAATAACAATTACCAAGGTCCAGCTGCAACAGATAGGGCTGTATAATGTCAGTGAGCAACACACACAAAAAAAAAACACATCTGGAAAACATTATCTCTCAAAAGAGCTGTTGAGAGATGCTATTTTAGCAATAACAATCAGCCAGGAGCAAGCCAAGACCAAGAGCCTAACTAATCTTTCCCTAGGAGAACAAGTCTGCAGCAGCTGTCCCTAGTCTGTCTCTAGCAGGCACACGAGTGAGTGTAATGGCCGGCAAACCTGCCTTATATAAGGAGGGGTGGGGCTCCAGGGCTTAGTGTAGCCTGAATGGCTAAAATGTGCCTGCTGACTTCGATGCAGAGGGTCAAAGTTGACCCTCATAGTGCATTATGGGGCGAATCGAACTTCCGCAAAAGTTCGCTTGGTCCAGGCGAACGCGAACCCCCAAAGTTCGCCTGGAACCGTTTGCCGGCGAACCGTTCGCTACATCTCTAGCCAGGAGAAGGGGTTAAATACCATTGGTACTCAAGACAACCAACAAAAAAAGTGATGCAAGCATTCCTGCATTTAATTGGATGCATCCAGGGCACATGTGCGAACACACCACCAAACTACAAATATACATCTGCAACCAAAAACGAACTTACTAGCTAGGTATTATATACTCAGCAGGACTCAAGGTGAAACAATACTTTCACTCTTTATCCAGATGATCCAGTAAGTGCAATGTCACCATTTCAAAATAGTACCTAGACTGTTTAGGGTTGGAACCACTTATGGTTATTGTTAGTGGTTACTTATAGAAATCAGTATATCATAAAATGTTCCTTCTCACTCTGCAGGTCCCATCCCCTTTGTGATAACTACTGAGATGTTTCGCCAAGCTTCCCGTCCTGCTGCTTTTATGGTGGCTGGCAGTGTGCACTGGTTATCCAACTTTACTGTTGGACTTATATTCGAGTTCCTAATGGTGAGTGCATGGTCTTCATTTGTGTTTGTTTCATTCCTTGATATCAGCCTTGTACTGAATAGTAACCTGCCGTTCCCAACACCTGTTTTCAGGTATTAGAGTTGGGGCACATTTTCAGGCATGGAATAGTCTTTCTATTAGCAATGTGATTTATGGTCCAATCTTGGGGAGAAAAGTTAAGAATTCCCTAACACTGCTAGGCTGAATTGACACTTTATACATTGCATAATGCATGCATTATAATGTTTGTGTACTGCAATGAACACTGTGGGGTACATTCATTAAGCTGCGCTGCTAAAGCAGTGCAGCTTAATGTGCAGGAGTGGGCACTATGCACGCCTTACATAGCAGCGCTCGCTGACATGCAAGGAGCGTGCCTTCCCTTAGTTACACGTGTTGCTTCTGTAGCAACGTGCATAACTTTAAATGCGGGCGGTCCTGTGAAGTATCGCTACCTGCTGCTGCACTGCACTACTTTAGAAATGAATCTACCCCTGTGAGCTGTGGTGGCTGGATAGTGTAATGGTTACGGTCTGCCTCTAACAGGGGCGCCTCTAGCCATGTTGTCACTCCAGGCGAGAAAATCTGTGGCGCCCCCCCCCCCCCACCCCCATGGCGCCCTTCCATGAAAATAATTATAATGCGGCAGCGTTTCTCCAGAAAATTCACAATGCGGGCAGTGTTTCACCAGAAAATACACGTAATGTAAGGCTGCAGAAGTGAGCTTACGGGCTGTGGGCCAGTGAACTGATGCAGAGTCTATTTGACACTGCAAGCCTGTTCACCATCTGGGGACACAACATCTGGCGGGGGTTGACCGCGGTCCTCCCTGCACAGCACTCATGCTTGGTCAGCCTGGCACCCTCTACAATGGGTCAGAAGGAGGCACAAAGGGGGACAGAAGGAGTCACAGGGGGACTAAAGGAGGCACATGGGGACAGAAGGAGGCACATGGGGACAGAGGAAGATGCAGGGGACAGAGGTGGCACATGGGGACTGAAGAGGCACATGGAGACAGAAGTAGGCACAAAGGGAAACAGAAGGAGGCACGGGAAGACAGAAGGAGGCAGAGTGGGACTAAAGGAGGAACAGGGGGGGCAGACGTAGCACAAGGGGACAAATAAAGGCAAAGGGGACATAAGGAGGCACAAAGAGCACAGAAGGAGGCAGAGATGGCACAAAGGAGGAAAGAAGGATGCACAAGGCACAGAGGTGTCAGCTGCCTGCAACTTACGCTAAGTAG
This sequence comes from Hyperolius riggenbachi, assembly GCF_040937935.1. NCBI lineage: Eukaryota > Metazoa > Chordata > Amphibia > Anura > Hyperoliidae > Hyperolius > Hyperolius riggenbachi. The sequence continues at coordinate 253,292,489 of NC_090651.1, forward strand.
ATTCAGCAGAAGCAAGTAATAGAACAGCCACAGGGGTGTGGCTTAATTTGGGGGTGTGGCTTAATTCTGCAACATGGCGCCCCCAGGACCAATGGCACTCCAGGCAATGGCCTGTACTGCCTATGCCTAGAGGCGCCCCTGGCCTCTAATACAGGAGACCTGGGTTCAAATATTGCCTCTTCCTGTTCAGTAAGCCAGCACCTATTCAGCATGGAGTCATTGGGCTACACACTGCTACTGCCTACTGAACCCGTCCTAGTGGCTGCAGCTTTAAGCGCTTTGAGTGGTTTGTGAAGTTCTGTACTTACTGGTTAATCTTTGGTACTGTACTTAATAATTCATATGTGGACTACATTTATAGTAATTGAGCAAAAAAATATTTATTTATAATAATCCATGCAGTAATTACTGATTATTCATAAACATTACAAGCCAATCCAATCATCACTCAATACACAGTGCAAGGTGAAAGTAAATTGCTGTAAAACAGAACTGATGGTTTTCATTGCTGCTACATTACAGCAGGGGGCGCCAAAGGGATTGGTTAAGGTTTTGAAACTAAAGTAATATTTCCTCTTGGCTCTGACAGGCTGCACCAAACTACAGAGATTGCTCTGAAGTGTGAGATCCCTTAGTACTAACTAGATTACATTTCAGTGAACTCAGACTCAGGGCCAGTTCTACTTACAATGGGGCCCCTAGACAGTCCTGAGCCCCCCTCTTTCCTAAAGTGGCATTAGGGGACACTAGCCAAATTCACCCCCCAGAGTCCCCAAGCTGGCTGTAGGTTCACCTCCCAACTGAATTATGATCTCTGCAAAGTCTTTCTCAGAGTATCGTCTCTCCTGTCCCAGTGGGTGCATTCCTCCTCTGTCATTCTGTGGCTCCATGCTCCTTGTCTTCATCCACCGCTGGCTGCATCTTCTCTGTGACCCGTGGCATGTTACATAATAATATGTGCTGGGTCACAGAGGAGAGGCTTTCCTGTGAGAATGAAGACAGGGAGGGCATGGAGCTAGGGACGGACAGAGAAGGGTACCCGTCAGGACAGGTGAGGCGCTACTTTGCTGAAGATTCTGTGGGGGCCATAGTTAAGTGGGAGAGACCTGGGGGGACCTGGCAGCTGGCTTGGGGCCCTGGGGCAATTGCCCATATTGCCCCTATGGTAGCGTCATGGTGGGCTCAAGGGGTACTAGAACTCGATGCAGTGTGTTTATTAAGTTTTGAGATTACAAAAATGATAAACTCATATGAGTATTTTTAATTAAAAGCATTAATTAATCTTTGGAAAACAACTATGCACAATTATTTAGTACTTCTGGCAAATATATATTGAAACAGGTCATTTTAGCGCCCGGCGGCTCACCCTGCGCCCAGTTCACCAGCAGTGAAATCACACGTACTTGTACGATATATATATATATATATATATATATATATATATATATATATATATATATATATATATATATATATATATATATATACATACACACAGTGGGTTGCAAAAGTATTCGCCCCCTTGAAGTTTTCCACATTTTGTCATATTACTGCCACAAACATGAATCAATTTTATTGGAATTCCACATGAAAGACCAACACAAAGTGGTGTACACATGAGAAGTGGAACGAAAATCATACATGATTCCAAACATTTTTTACAAATAAATAACTGCAAAGTGGTGTGTGCATAATTATTCGGCCCCCTTTGATCTGAGTGCAGTCAGTTGCCTATAGACATTGCCTGATGAGTGCTAATGACTAAATAGAGTGCATCTGTGTGTAATCTAATGTCAGTACAAATACAGCTGCTCTGTGAGGGCCTCAGAGGTTGTCTAAGAGAATATTGGGATCAACAACACCGTGAAGTCCAAAGAACACACAAGACAGGTCAGGAATCAAGTTATTGAGAAATTTAAAGCAGGTTTAGGCTACAAAAAGATTTCCAAAGCCTTGAATATCCCACGGAGCACTGTTCAAGCGATCATTCAGAAATGGAAGGAGTATGACACAACTGTAAACCTACCAAGACAAGGCCATCCACCTAAACTCACAGGCCGAACAAGGAGAGTGCTGATCAGAAATGCAGTCAATAGGCCCATGGTGACTCTGGACGAGCTGCAGAGATCTACAGTTTAGGTGGGAGACTCTGTCCATAGGAAAACTATTAGTCATACACTATACAAAGTTGGCCTTTATGGAAGAGTGGCAAGAAGAAAGGCATTTTTAACAGAAAGCATAAGAAGTCCCGTTTGCAGTTTGCCACAAGCCATGTGGGGGACACAACAACCATGTGGAAGAAGGTGCTCTGGTCAAATGAGACCAAAATGGAACTTTTTGGCCAAAATGCAAAGCGCTATGTGTGACGGAAAACTAACACTACACATCACTCTGAACACACCATCCCCACTGTCAAATATGGTGGTGGCAGCATCATGTTCGGGGAGTGCATCTCCTCAGCAGGGACAAGGAAGCTGGTCAGAGTTGATGGGAAGATGGATGGAGCCAAATACAGGGCAAACTTGGAAGAAAACTTCTTGGAGACTGCAAAAGACTTGAGACTGGGGCGGAGGTTCACCTTCCAGCAGGACAATGACCCTAAACATAAAGCCAGGGCAACAATGGAATGGTTTAAAACAAAACATATCCATGTGTTAGAATGGCCCAGTCAAAGTCCAGATCTAAATCCAATCGAGAATCTGTGGCAAGATCTGAAAACTGCTGTTCACAAACGCTGTCCATCTAATCTGACTGAGCTGGAGCTGTTTTGCAAAGAAGAATGGGCAAGGATTTCAGTCTCTAGATGTGCAAAGCTGGTAGAGACATACCCTAAAAGACTGGCAGCTGTAATTGCAGCAAAAGGTGGTTCTACAAAGTATTGACTCAGGGGGCCGAATAATTACGCACACCCCACTTTGCAAATATTTATTTGTAAAAAATGTTTGGAATGATGTATGATTTTCGATCCACTTCTCACGTGTACACCACTTTGTATTGGTCTATCACGTGGAATTCCAATAAAATTGATGCATGTTTGTGGCAGTAATGTGACAAAATGTGGAAAACTTCAAGGGGGCCGAATACTTTTGCAACCCACTGTATATATATATATATATATATATATATATATATATATATATATATATATATATATATACATATATATATATATATATACATATATATACATATATATATATATATATATATATACATATATATATATATATATATATATATATATATATATATATATATATATACTGTATATCTCAAAGGTTACTTGAGATTATACTTCATACAAAAGGTAAAGAAGTACAGTCATGCATGAAGGGGTACATTCTACAATAGTCCTGAGAAGCACTTATTTGGCAGCCGGTCTCATTCACCCATCTGTGTCGGCTCTTCTTGTCATTGAATGCAGCACATCTGGGATTTATTATAAGTAAACAGAGAAGCCAATTATAAAAAATAATTGCACTTCTGTAGAAAACTAATATTCTTCTTACTTGAAAACAGAGATTTTTTAAATAGGTAATGAATGAACTGGTACAACCCAATGAAAACGTAATTTGTTTGAGACAAGCACGTTGCTAATGTTGGAAGATATCTGTTCATTTTGCAACTATTCCTTTCTCTCTGTAGCTCAGGATACAAGACTTTTGTGGTAACAGTACTACTTTTTAATTGTTCAGACGCTATTCAGTCATGTCGTACTCTTTACAGGGCCGGTTAACCCGGGGGTCCCCCAACAGACACCTTGACCAAAAAGCGGCATTAGGGGCCCTTTTTTTGCAGCCACATTTTCCTCCCTGGGCCCCCTGAGTCTGCTGCTGACCCTTCCTCCCGATCACCTCCCAACTTGACTGTGCTCCCTGGGGCCCCTGCAGAGTCTTTGGTAGTGTATCGTTTCACCTGCCCACCAGCACAGAGGCCCCTACTCTGCTAAAGATTCTGCAGAGGCTCCCAGGAACAACAGTTAAGATGGGGGAACCTTCGGGGCCCTTACAGGATCTGGGGCCCTGGGGTGATGGCCCTCTTTGCCTCTATGGTAGCACCAGCCTTGACTTTATGACCCCAAGGACCACAGCATTCTCTACTGTTTGTCCAAGCTCAGGTTTGTTCCATGATACTCTCAAGTTATCGCTTTCTCTGCTGTCCCTCCTCCTTTTGACATCTTTCCCAGCATCAGGGTCCAGGGGCGTAACTAGACATCACTGGGCCCCCCTGCGAAACTTTGGATGGGGCCCCTCCCGCGAAACTTTGGATGGGGCCCTCCCACCCCCCTGGCTTTCTGCACAGGAAAACTGAGGACCTATGTGTTTTCCCCATGCAGATAAAAACACTTAGACTTAAAGAGGAACTGAAGAGAGAGGTATATGGAGGCTGCCATGTTTATTTCCATTTAAGCAATACCAGTTGCCTGGCAGCCCTGCTGATCCACTGCCTCTAATACTATTAGCCATAGCCCCTGAACAAGCATGCAGCAGATCAGGAGTTTCAGACTTCAAAGTCAGATCTGACAAGACTAGCTGCATGCTTGTTTCTGGTGTTATTCAGATACTACTGCAGAGAAATAGACCAGCAGGGCTGCCGGGCAACTGGTATTGCTTAAAAGGAAATAAACATGGCAGTCTCCATATACCTCTCTCTTCAGTTCCCCTTTAAAGGAAACGTCAGGCAATCTATGCTACCACTAGATCTACTTACCCAGGGCTTCCTCCAGGCCCTTGCAGCTGACAAGTCCCTCCCTGTTCCCAGTACATACATACACACAAAGCCTTATTATTTTACTACATGAGAGCACATGCTATATGGAGGAACAACAATGACATGCTGAACATAAGATATAGTATCAATGTAACTTTGGCAAAACATTCAGAATGTCACTGATTGATACTGTTATTACAGGATCTTATGAGACAACAAGCTCTCAGGGCCCTTTTCCACTAGCAATCGCTAGCGTTCACGCTGAACGCTAGCGATTGCTGAATCGCAATTACCGGCGATTCCCCGACATTCGCGGCCGCGATTTTGCTATGCTATGCACTGCATAGCAAAATCGCGGCAAATATCGCTCCGCCGCGCGTTCGCGTTCCCAGCAAAAACGAATCGCGGTAGTGGAAATGACCTACCGCGATTCCTATGTTAAAAAGCAAACCGTAGCGATTGTAAAATCGCTAGCGGTTTGCGTTTTTGCGATTCAGCCAGCGCTGGTGGAAAAGGGCCCTCAATGAGACAAGGACAGTCAGACATCAATCTCCACTCCATTGCCTTGTAAAGTATTCAGAGGCCATAAAGTCATTAGCCAGTGTGATAAGAATCTATGAATCCTTTTGATGAAAGGGGAAAGTCTACAAACAAAGGAGTCACATTTTGAAAAAAAGTTGTAAAGTCTTTGTCAAGTCTTTAGAACTTTGCTGCAGTGTGAGACAGATGTTTTTTACGAACCCTAGGGAGCAGGGACAGTGTACAAATTCCAAAGTGTGTGTGAGTCCTTATCTGTGTGGTGGACACATGCAGTCAGTATAACAATGGTGTGAGAGCAGAATACGTTTTTTTTCTCCATGCCCTTAGCTGTCAGTCTCTCAAACTTTTCCCCCCACGTGCCCCCTGTGGCTTCTGGGCCCCCCTGCGGAGGCATCACTTGCAGGGTCTATTGTTACACCTCTGTCAGGGTCTTCTCCTAGATACTGACCAATAAGTCAGAGAGAGAGAAATCACAGATTGGTGGTTTGGGCTGCAGTACAAACATGAACAGAATTCTCGCTGTCTATGCGTGGCTTCGATTACTTGATGTGTTGATCTACACTGAAAATTGCCTTGACATTATTTTTTCTTCTGTTGCAGCGTGGCTTAGGCTCCTACTGCTTCATCCTTTTTGCTGCCATCTGCCTAGCCACATTCCTCTTCATATTTTTTGTCCTTCCTGAAACCAAGGGCAAAACATTCCTTGAAATCAGTCAACTCATGGCAAAGAGAAATGGACTAGAAGAGAAGTCTGTTTTAAATGAATTCCTGGACCTGACGACACCATCCAACCAGAGACCATTGCAAGAAAAAGATGGTGATATCTTTACTCCACTGTGATCATATCCTTCAAGGATTGAGACATTTGGCCGAGGCCTAAATATTGACAATGATTTAAAGGCTTTTAACTTAGGAACACAAGACCAACTCTCCCCCTATCCAGTGAACCCTGCAGACATGTAAATGTAAGCACATATCTCTGCCCTGTTTATGAAAAAAATGGATTGAAGAAGGAAAAAAACTAACACACCCCTCTCTCCCTACTACCTGACACTTCATATAGCAGTGGTGCCCTGCAGCCTGCCAGGCTCCACCCATGAGGAATTTCAGTGTTAATATCAGAAGCCCCACCTCCTCACTCCATGTTACCACATGTAACACAGAGCTGAGACAGATCGCTTCCTCTATACATAGCAGCTAGTTGATGAAGAAGGCCAATCCAGATTTGACTGTAGGCATTGCATACTGGATAACACTGGGACTATTTCGTTTTGTGAGCAAAACAACCAAGTGTGAGTAAGTAAGCCTTGGGGGGCAGTTTCACACGTAGAGTAGGATGTATAGTTAGTTAAGGTTAGTCTACCACTGTTAATGTGTTGTAGCCTTGCAATGCCCTCCATTCTGTGCCACAGCTTTCTACTCACCATACTTATGTCACAGCTTTCCAGTACACTTCAGTGTGTGTTCTGGTTTTCCAGTGCTCAGGCTTCCCAGTCCAAAGAAGGTGGTTTCAGTGCACAGCGCCCAGCACTGAGCACCAAAACTAGGCGCCCCATAGCAGTAGTGTTATACTGCATGGGGTGTTTAAGGGTAATTCCGGGTCAGCGGACTCCGAATTACACCTCCCTCCATGTTGCGATGATTCAGAGGTGGAATAGTATTTCACGCCGCTGGGGATTTGAGCAGCAGCAGGGTGAACCGTCATTCGGCTCACCCTGCGACCAGCTCACCAGCGCTGTACATATTCGTACTCTCCCAGTGCCCCCTAAATTTTGTCCCAGCTTTACAGTTCACCCCACAGCATGTCCTGAGCCTTGAAGGAACTAAAGGTGCCCATACACTCGTCAGATTGGCAGCAGATAGATAAGAAATGCATCTGATGATCTATCTGATGCGTTTTTAGAACATTTTTACCAGGATAGAATTCCAATAGGATTTCAGTTTGAAATCTATTGAAATTCGATCTGATGGCATTTTTTTTGCCATCAGATTTCCATTAAGGCCAATGCAAACTGATAAGCAATCTCATCAGATCGACCTAAATTTTCCACCCAGCCAGTTTGATGGAAATCCATCGAAATCGATCGAAATCGGCCATCGATCGGTCGATTGGCCAACCGATTTGCAAACGATCAATCGATCGATCGGCCAGAAAATCGGCTGAGTGTATGGGCCCCTTAAGGTGTGTTCCCAGCTTGGTACAGCTAACTACTGACAGAGACTGGGACCATCTATAACATCTTACAATTACAGAGATTTGGCACCTCCCTGTAACTGCTGAGCGTCTGTAATTTCTATTAGATAAGAGGACTGCCTGTGACTGCTGACTAAGATTACAAGATGACTGTGACTAGACTGGAGGCTACTTCTTACTGCTAACCCAAATCACAGGGCTGCACTGTGGGTCCCGCCTGGCCACCGCTTCAGTGCTGCTGTGTCTCTAAAGCCGGCCATACACTAGCCGATTACCCGCCGATCGACAGCAGATTTGATCACTGGGATAGAATCTGCTGTCACATCGTTCACGCTAAACGTCGATCGCTCGTGCGGGAAATTACCATAGATCGCCCGCGGGTAGGGAGCGCGTCGCTAGCGGCGTACGATCGACGCAGGTATACATTACCTGAAGATGGCTCCCGGCATCTTCTCCGCATCACCTCCCGGCTCCCGGCTGGCATCTTCTCCGCATCATGCCATCCGGCGGTATTCATGTATAACTTCCTGTGTCACTGCAGTGACAGCTGAAGTACAAATAGAGGGCGCTCTATTTGAACTTCCGCTGTCACTGGAGTGACAGAAAGTTATACGCGGATGCCGGATGTCGTGATGCGGAAGGTGATGGGAGAAGATGCCAGCCGGGAGCCGATGCGGAGAAGATGCCCGGGACCAGGCTTCAGGAAATGTATGCGCGGGGGGGGGAGGGAGACAGGCGACAGCGGCAGCTCAGCAGATGGTGAATCGGTTTCAGGCTGAAATCGATTCACAATCTGTTTGCAGTAAAGGCAGCCATACGATCCCTCTCTGATCAGATTCGATCAGAGAGGGATCTATCTGTTGGTCGAATCTGATGGCAAATTGACCAGTGTATGGCCACCTTAACAGTACGGTCTTCCTGAACTCACCTCTTCCAACACATTATCCAGTCAGACCAGGTTAGAGGAAACTGGACATTTAAGAAACAAAAAACCTAATGATTCCTTTTGTAATATTTACAAGGACCCATAAAGGAGGCTAAGGCACTTGATGTCAATATACAAAGTAGAAACCTTACAGGAAGCGGTGTTGAGGAGACAGATTATGACACTGGGGCAGTGACTGCTTGAAAACCACAATTCCGCTCTGCAGTTATTGTTAGTCACAGGTGGCCTTCAACTGCTTTTATTATTGGAATCACTAAAAAGGACCGCTAGGGGAATCCCTCTTTGCCCTCCTGTCCAGTACCTGACTTTATGACAACATTGGTGCAGGACATTGGTCATTATACCCCCCAAAAAATCCGTAGTGATGTACTCATATTATTACATGTCATTATATACCACTAATGATGTCACATGTTCCCAACAACTGCCTTAAAGGGAATGTACAGTGTTTTGTTAATATATGCATTTTATTTAGTATTAAAATATATTTTTAAATGTATCCTATATGAGAAAATATAGCAGCTTGTATTGTTTATCTGTTTCCATAGGAGGTTCGTCTTTTTTTATGTATGGCTTATTTTTTAGTACTTCAAAATCATCTCATCTGCATTTACTGTAAAAGTTTGAATTCTGTGTGCAATTACAATATCCCTTTTTGTTTCCAACAAGTTCTAACTGTGTAATTTCTGTGCATCTGATTACAGAGAAAAATAATTTTTAGCTCGATTTACACTTGCCAAAGTTGTAGTATCCATATAATACATATACACTATAGCCCTTCATGGGTCTATTGCAATGTCTGCTGAACACGGGAGCAGGTGTGGATCGTTGTGGCATGCATGGCAATGCATTTACTGTATGAAAATATGTACCTGATGGGTTTCAATGAAAGAAAACATGACTGTAGGTCCACTCTCATCAAAACAGTCCAGCAGTGGAGCTAGTGTGAGCACCAAGCTTTATGTGATAGGAAATGTCCACCAATACCCTTCCACCTCCAGAGAGAGAGAGAGAGAGAGAGAGAGAGAGAGAGAGAGAGAGAGAGAGAGAGGAGAGAGAGGGAGAGAGAGAGAGAGAGTGTGTGTGTGTGTGTGTGTGTGTGTGTGTGTGTGTGTGTGTGTGTGTGTGTGTGTGTGTGTGTGTGTGTGTGTGTGTGTGTGTGTGTGTGTGTACGTGTGTGTGTGTGTGTGTGTACGTGTGTGTGTGTGCGTGTACGTGTGTGTGTGTGCGCGTACGTGTGTACGTGTGCGCGTACGTGTGTACGTGTGCGTGTGTGTGCGTGTGTGTGTGTGTATGTGTGTGTGTGTGTATGTGTGTGTACGTGTGTGTATGTGTGTGTACGTGTGTGTGTGTTTTATATGTCAAACTTTGCACTTTTGATTCAGCAAAGGAAAAAAATAACCATCAATTTCAATATAGAATCTAACAAGTAAATGAAACGAAAAAATGTGGTAAAACGTCACCATAAATTCCTTTAATGAAAGCAGGGATTTACATTACTGTATGACATAGAAATTGAAATTATTCATATTACAGAATAATGCACAAATCAGACTTAAAGAGAACCAGAGACGAAGCACCCTCATGTATTTTACCATATATATCAATGGGAACATGACAGTAATACCTACCCTGCTCTTTGTTTCATTATTCTCTGCTAAAACTGCCTGTTATCAGCCCTGATAAGAATCCCCAACTGAGCATTCAGTCTAGCTTTTCCCGGAATGCTTATAGCTGAGTCAGTCTTCTGTGATGTCTTTTCAAGCCCAAGTCTGCCCCCTTGTGGCTCTGCTTTGCTGCTATTTATCCTCGAAGCAACAAAGCAGAGCCACAAGGGGGCAGGCATGGGCTTGAAAAGACATCACAGTCAATGCTCAGTCGGGATTTCTTATCAGGGCTGATAACAGGCAGATTTAGCAGAGAATAATGAAACAGAGAGCAGGGTAGGTGTTTACTGTCATGTTCCCATTGATATATATGGTAAAATACATGAGGGTGCCTCTTCTTTGGTTCCCTTTAAGCCTGGTACACACCTTAAACATTGATTGGCCAATCACTGACCAATTTTACCACCTTCATGTAGTATGAGAGTTTACCAATACAATCTGCCTATATTATATACGGAGAATGAAAAAAAATAAAAAATAAGTTGTTGCTATACATAAAGATGGCCTAGGTTGTAGAAGACTTCCAACACCCTGAAACTGAGCTGCAGCATGGTGGCAAAGACCATACAGCGGTTTAACAAGATGAGTTCCACCTCACAGGCCTCACCATGGTCGACCAAAGAAGCTGATTGCACATGCTCAGTGCCATATGCATAGATTGTCTTTTGCAAATAGATGTATTAGTGCTGGCATCGTTGCTGCAAAGGATGAAGGGGTAGGGGGAGTCAACCTGTCACTGTTCAGACCATAAGCCGCACACTGCATCAAATTGGTTTACATGGCTGTCATTGCAGAAGGAAGCCTCTTCTAAAGATGATACACACACACACAAAAAAAAAAAAAAAAAAAACACAAACATTTTGCTGAAGATAAGCAGACTAAGGACATGGTTTACTGGAACCATGTCCTGTGGTCTAATGAGTCCAATATAAACCTATTTGGTTCAGATGGTGTGAAGGACATGTGTCGACAAGCAGGTGAGGAGTACAAGCATAGCGGTCGGAGCATCATGGTTTGCAGCTGCATGAGTGCGGCCAGGACTGGGAAGCTACAGTTCAGTGAGGGAACCATGAATGTCAACATGTACTGCGACATACTGGAGAAGAGCATAATCACCTACCTTTGAAAACTGGGCCACAGAGCATTATTCCAACATTATAACAACCCCAAGCACACCTCCAGGATGACCACTGCCTTGCTAAATAAACTGAGGTTGAAGTTGATGGAAATGTCTCCAGACCTAAACGCTATTGAGTATCTGTGGGGCATCCTCAAACAAAAGGTGCAGAAGCGCAAGGTACCTATCATCCACCAGCTTTGTGATGTTGTCATGGAGGAATGGAAGAGGATTACAGTGTCAGGCTGGGAAGCTCTAGTGAACTCCATGCCCAAAAGAGTTAAAGGGGTTCTCCGGTACCTGTCAAAAAGCTTAAACTGACACTTACCTGGGGCTTCTATCGGCCCTCTGCAGCTGTAATGTCCTGCGCCGTCCTCTTCCAATGCTCCATTCCCTGTAATCTGGTAATTATTCGTCTAACTAGACAAATAGAATTGCAGCTGCGCGGCTGTAGCCACGCGTGTGCTCGTTCACGCGCGCGTCATCGGGAGCTTACTGTGCAGGTGCAGTACAGAAAACTTCGTACTGCGCCTGCACAGTAAGCTCCTGATGACGCACGGGAATAGTCACGCGTGTGGCTACGGCCGCGCAGCCGCAGTTCTATTTGTCTAGTTAGACGAATAATTAGCAGATTACCGGCGGCGGGGAGGAAGGCGCGGAACATTACAGCTGCAGAGGGATGAGTGAAGCCCCAGGTAAGTGTCAGTTTTTGCTTTTTGACAGGTACCGGAGAACCCCTTTAACTACATAATGACCGCTCCACGCCCATGGGCGTGGCCGCGGCGGTAGCCCCAGGACCGCCTATCGCCAATTCCCGGGGCTGCAGTTTGCAGGAGATCGCGCGCAGGCTGCGTGCGCATCTCCTGCTTGGGGGGCGGAGCTCCGCATCGCCTTCAGTCTCCGGACTGTTAGACAGCGACACCGCCATCTATTAGCTTAGTACAGTGATGTGATCTGCAGCGGCGCTGTACTGGGGACAGTGTGACACTGTTGCTAGATGACTCAAAGCTTATGCTCAAAATTTAGGTTCTATTGATTGACTAGTTGTAGTTCCCAAATGGTACTGCAAAAGTGCATATTTGAACCATTGCGTCATGGCTGGTCAAAATTAACCCAAGAGCTTATAAATGAAAAACTGGATCCTCCAACTGTTAATTTTGTTTTGCCTAATATCTTTATCTCCCACTGTAGAATAGAACCAGGATGTCTGCCAGTATTGAACTTCAGTAAGAAAAAGACCTGTTAGCATCTAGTTCTGCTACTTAATGGAACATTGCATTAAATTACAGACTTGTTATTTTTCTTCTGTAAATTTCCCTTCCTTTCTTTTGTTCAGCTAGCTAGTTCTCATTTTATGCTGCCATGGACAACACCAGGAAATAAGAAAATTAAAATGCTGACCTTAAGATAGTTTTGCTTTGTAGTCCATGGCAGCACAGGGATCTCATGTTGGGGCCTGGTACACAAGCACAATCTATGTTCCCCTATGAGGATCGGGATCCAATCCCTTTGGCAACATTGCAGGGCCAAGGCTGCAAAAATGCATCTTTCACTTGCAAGTGAGCGGGTGTTCTGTTCTATGAAGGGGGGCTGAGTGTTACAGGAGTGAAGTTGCATGGTGGGCAGGGTAAGTAGGGAGAACAATGCTATCGGCCATTGCTGGGCCATAGTGATCCACAGGAACGAATCACTGATCGAGCAGGCGGGGGCCATTGGGGCTACTGTACACATGCTGGATTTTCGTCAGAGGCAGTCATTATTGTCCACTTCATCTTTTATCTGGTGAGTGTACGGGCTTTTATTGGGGAATTCTCAATAGAAGTTATGAAAATCCTTTTCACAGGACACAAACCATGTGTTTTTGTCAAGGACTCCACTAGGAAAGGAAAATAAATCATTAGGTAGGTATTTTCATTTTTGTATTTTGTTCACCTTAATTAGCCAGACAATGAGAATATTTTCAGTATTTTTCATAAAGAATGAGACAATTTCAGAGAAAATACTGTGTTTTATTATTATAATTTGCTCAAATATACCAGAGTTGCAAGAATAAAATTGCACCAAGTTTGAGGATATTACAGACAGTAAAATTGTCATAAAAATGTTATCGGCATTTGATACTGACAAAGCAAACTTTCTAAAAACATTCTACAGCATAAAACTGCATAACAAACATGATGACTGTTATAGTATGTGAACTCAGAATACCATCATGCTGGACTGGGGTTTATATGGACAAGAGGGTCCATTGAGTAAAGCATTATGAATGTCCAGTGACAGACATAAGTCATGATGCCAAAACATTTTGAGGTGCTGCATAAAGTCATTTGGCACTGGTGATGCCCTCAAAGAGGGATATTTTTACTGAAAAAAACTAACTGGGATAATGGGATTGGATTTGAGAGTGGTTAAGCCAAAAGAAGGAACTAGGTCTGATTTTTGTGTGAGCAGCTAGTACTACATGTGTTAGTACTAAGTAACGAGTTTGAGATTATTTGACAACCCTAAAGCTTAAACCGAACCAGAGACAAAGCACCCTCATGTATTTTACCATATACCGTATATACTTGCACATAAGACGACCCGTTTATAAGCCAAGGTACCCACTTTTCCCTCAAAAACCAGGAAAAGTGATTGACTCGTGTATAAGCCCCTTCCCCAGTATAGCACCCTCCACAGTAGCCAGATGTTCCCCCAGTACATGTCAGCCCCCCACCCCATAGTCAGATATGCCCCAGGATCATACAGCTGTGTGTCAAGAAGCCACTAGATGGCATCATAGATATGAGACACAGTGATTGCCACACAGGAAGAATGCCCAATAATTTCACAGTTGGCAATGTTGCTTGCACCCTCCGCTCCACAAGCCAGGGGACAGAGGTAGTCTTGAGCATTACACTCTGCACACTATGTTGCAGGGGATGGAGGGACACAGACAAAGCAGGGAGCCAGCTGGCAAGAGCAGGATCACTAGTGCAAAATCCTTACATTTCCATTAACAAAACCTGCTCTACCATCTGTTCTGCTCCATTGACCCGCATATAAGGCGAGGGGTTCACTTTTCAGTACATTTTTAATTCTGAAAAATTAGGCTTATACACGAGTATATACAGTATATAAGTGGGAACATTAGAGAAAACACCTACCCTGCTCTCTGTTTCATTCTTCACTGCTCAGCATGCTTCTAATCAGCCCTGATAAAATCCTCGACTGAGCATCCAGTCTGGCTTTGCTCAGGAATCACTATAGCGGAGTCTGTCTTCTCTGATGTCTTTTATGAAATGCTCAGTCAGAGATTTTATCACGGCTGATTAGAAGCAGGCTGAGCGGTGAAGAATGAAACAGAGAGCAGGGTAGGTGTTTTCTCTAATGTTCCCACTGATATATATGGTAAAATACATGAGGGTGCTTCATCTCTGGTTCACTTTAATATTGAACAATCTTTTAAGGGGTTAGCTTCAGTGGCTCGCATCTCCCAGCAGAAGTATAATTGCAGGCACCTCTCACCCCATATTATGCCCCCCTCACACTTTTCCACTTCTTCTCCCCTCTGCAGAGTAAAAACACAGGGGCCCATATGCAATTCACTTTTTCACCTGAGTTTTCCTACAGGTGATATTTTTACAACTTTGCATTTTACACCACCAGCGAGCAAACAAATACTCAAAAAAATTTTGACAGTACTTTTTCACTACTTTTTGGTACTTTTTTACATTGCAAAGTGCAAAAAAGTTATTTCAAAATGATGAAAAATTATCTCCCTAGGAGAAAACTCAGGAGAAAAAGGGAATTGCAAACACGTGGGTAAAACACCTATTACCTGAAAAGGGCTCCTTCCCCCACCAGCCTTATTAAAAGACCTCTGTTGCAAGCAACTGTAACATTTAAAAGCCCTATACATTACTTTTTTTTTCTGTCACTGTCCCTTAAGGTAGATAGTAAAAATCTGACACGCTTTGGACTAGTCCTTCTCCTCATAGGGTAATGGTAAAAAAAATTTTTTTTATTACAAATACACTTCTTGGCAATGATCTTTACAAATTTGCCTGCCAGCTTCCCTACTTGCTGCACACTGTTTTGGTAGTTGTACTAAGCTTCTGGTATTTGGGAGATGCTTTTGAAAATAAAGAAAATGTTGAGAATTACCCATGAGAAGATGGACTAGTCCAAAACATGTCAGCTGTGTCATAATTTTAATGCATTCTGTAAGTGACAATGGAACGGGAAGAAAAAAGTAATATATAGTGCATTTTACTCTGGGCCAAACGTACACCTCATACATCTATGCCTACACATGTATTTTAATTTTTTTTTTTACAATTTTGCACTAAATTGGTCCTTTAACAGAGAAACTGTTCAGAAAAAAATAATCCTTTGTAAGTTTATATACTTATAACATATTAATTTACCAACAACTTTGATCTTGCTCCAACATAACCCCTCCCGACACTGTCATGGTGGTTTCTCCCCAAGTTATAATATCTCCTTTAAGAACTGAAGTTTCACACTTGCTTACTGACATTATCTCTTGAGGGTGGAGTAGGGAGCTCCAGAGATGAAGATGAGACAGTCGCCCACGGAAACTGCTGTTAAATATTCCTAGCAGATCAAAACGATCTTTTCCCAGAAGAGCCACTCCGCCAGGTTTCACAGTGTACCCTTTCTGGACTATCTTCCCTTTGCCTTGCAGACCACTTACAAACAAATCTGTACTTCCTGTGGCTGAATCCCAACGCAGACAGTAATGTACCCAGTCCTCTGATGTGTGATGGATATCAAAGTCAACCAATATCCCTCCCACCCACAGTTTTACATTAGACCCCACACTCATGACCAGTTCATTATCATTTTCTGTGGTGGAGTAGGAGAAAACTTTCTGGTTGCCTAGAGGTTTGGTTCTTACCCACGCACAGAGTGTGAACTGTGTCAGCTGCAGAGGTTTTGAGAGATGGACCTCAACATAAGATGCTGGTTGCTTAATGGAGAAGAAAAAGGAAGGATAAGTTGGCACAGAAGACGCACCTATAAGGATGAAGAAAAACATAGTGAATGATGCATTGAGGTACACTGTAAACTGATATACACTTTAATACAAGAAAGTACGTTTTTGAAAGAAAACAATTTGCCTAAAACTGAAGCAATATCCATTGTTGTTACCTCAAAGAAAACCCATAATAAAATGGGCAAAGTTAAACACATTTATTAAAAATGACTAACTAAAAAGAAACCATACTATCCTTAAGCTCACACCCAATAAGGTCTAAAGATGCAAAAAATAAGCTTATTACATCTCACTAAAATCTAGTTTTACCCATGTATATTCCAACATAAAAGGCAAACAAACTTAATTAGTAATAATGACAAGTGCCTAACCATTAGTACAGGAAATAGCAGTGAAAACCTAATACTAGAATCCCAGCAAATCAAGAAAGATGGAGAGTATTTCAAAAGTCTTCTTTAGGGGTTGCTTAAAGGACCTCTGCCGTGAAAATCATAACATTTTAAATATATGTAAACATATTTAATTAAGAAGTATGTTTCTTTCAGAGTAAAATGAGCCATAAATTACTTTGCTCCTATGTTGCTGTAAGTAGTAGAAATTTGACAGAACCGACAGGTTTCGGACTAGCCCATCTCCTCATAGGGCTTTCACAAGGATTTCTTCATTTTCAAAATGCACTTAGTGAATGGCAGTTGCTCCATCCATCTGCCAAAAAAGTGTACGGTGAGCAGGGAGGCTGGCCAGCATCTTTGTATAAATCTTTTTCAGGGAGTGTCTTTATAAAGAATAAAGACCATGCTGAGAATCCCCTAGGGAGAGATTGACTAGCCCAAAACCTGTCGGTAATGTCAGATTTCTACTACTTACTGTATTAGGGTTTCTAACCCTTCTTTTTATCAAATTAATGCTAGGTCCACTGAGATTGACACTTTTCAGGATCTTGTCGAGAGAGAATTAACAACTTTGTCTAGGACGTCCAGGGCTCCGTCCGACCTCTCGGTCTCCGAGCGTCAGGCATTGAATTCTTTACAATCCAATACAGAGATAGTTATACGCTCGGCTGACAAGGGGGGTTCGGTCGTTGTCCTCTCGGTCTCCGAGCGACAGGCATTGAATTATTTACAATGCAATACAGAGATAGTTATACGCTCGGCCGACAAGGGGGGTTCGGTCGTTGTCCTTGACGCTCCAGATCACCAGACTGAGGCCCTTAGGCAGCTTCGGGACACGGATGTGTATCGGCCCTTACTTCAGGATCCTACTCAGGTTTTCCTTGGTGATCTTCGGGAGCTTTTGGAGTTCTGGCAGCATGTGGGTGTTCTCACTAGACGGTTAGCTGAATATTTGTGCCCTTCACATCCCGTCGTGCCTGTCTTCCATCATCTCCCCAAGATTCACAAGCCCGATGCTCCCCCCACGGGGCCGGCCGATAGTTGCTGGCATCGGCTCTGTGGGGGAGCGCCTGGGCGAGTGGGTCGGTGCACATCTCCAGCCCCTTGTCTCCAGACTTCCTGGGTATCTACAGGATACCCGCCATGTCCTTTCTAGTCTTAGTAGTTTCGTGTGGGATGGTGGATTTACATGGGTGACTTTGGATGTCGCTTCTTTGTACTCCTCCATCCCACACGGGTTGGCAGCAGAGGCCATTGAGTTTCATCTCAATAAGTATTCGTCTTTTGATGCCTCTTTGCGGACCTTCCTTTTGAGGGCCGTGGAGTACCTCCTCACACACAACTATTTTATGTTTGATTCAGGGTTTTATCTCCAGAGGTGCGGAGCTTCTATGGGGCTAAATTTTCCCCCTCCCTTGCCAACCTTTATATGGGTTGGTGGGAGGAGCTCCGCATTTTTGGAGATGACACCCCCTTTGCCTCCCATATCATTTGGTATGGGAGGTTTATTGATGATTTGTTGTTGGTGTTGGGGGGGGTCCTCCAGGCCTTCTAGGAGACTTTTTGAGTTATGTCAACTCTAATGATCTCAATTTGAAGTTCACCATGAACTCAAATGACAGCAAAATTGATTACTTGGACCTGACCTTGTCTGGAGATTCTTTGTCTCATACAGTTTCCACATGTACTTATCGTAAACCCACTTCAGGCAACTCCATCCTTCTTGCTAATTCTTGTCAGACCTAGAAACACCATTAATGCGATTCCTACAGGAGAATACACTAGAGCTGCTCGAAACTGCTCCGACCCTCGAATGTTGGAGCAGGAATGTAAAAGAGTAGAGGAAAGATTGAGACAGAGAGGGTACACACATAAACAGTTGCAGTTGGGACGCCTCAGGGGGACTAGGAAACCACGATCTGAACTTTTAAACATTAGAGATTGGGAGAAGACTGGGTGTGACAATGTGACTTTTGTCACCGAGTATAGCCTGGAGTATATTAAAATCATTAGCATCGTTAAAAAGTATCTTCCAGTGCTGCATTCAGATCATAAACTTAAGGATATCCTAGAAAGGGGGCGCCGTTTCTCAGCCAGAAGGGCACGTACCCTGGGATCGATCCTTTCTCCCAGTCTTTT
Source organism: Hyperolius riggenbachi (assembly GCF_040937935.1). Taxonomy (NCBI): domain Eukaryota; kingdom Metazoa; phylum Chordata; class Amphibia; order Anura; family Hyperoliidae; genus Hyperolius; species Hyperolius riggenbachi. The sequence continues at coordinate 253,311,196 of NC_090651.1, forward strand.
CCGGTCTCTGCCTTCGATCCGTACCCGCACTTGGCTTGCTACTACTGGTTCCTACCCCTGTGGCTTCTCAACTTGCAACTATTGTCATTGCCACAAACGTGGCAACTCGATCTTTTCCTTCTCATCTAATTAACATTTCCCCATTAAACAGTATGTTAACTGTAATACCAAACATACCATTTATGTTATTTCCTGTACATCCTGCCAAATCCAATATGTGGGTTGTACAACTCGTAAATTAAGAGAACGTGTAGCGGAACACTACTGTGGTACCAACTGGAAAACTTTTCGTAAATCGGCAGTCTTCAAACATTTTGAACATATACATGATGGTAATTTGTCTTCGTTCATCTTCCAGAGGGTAGAACGAGTAACCTCACCTATTAGAGGGGGTGATACTTATAAGCTATTACTTAGACGTGAGGCCTACTGGATTCACAGATTGGGTACTCGCACCCCTAGTGGCCTTAACACACGGTGGGATTTAAACCTAATTTATGTGCATTAATACATTTACTAGTTGCTTTATCTCCCCTGTCATAGCTTCATTCATATTTATGTATGATTATAGCCTGCGCAGCACAGCCAGGCGGACGTCCGATGACGTCAGCGCGCCGGTGTGGGACGCAGAAGTTCCGGGCCTTGGAGCGCAGAAGAGCCCGACCTGGCAGCCGGCCTGGCCAGGTCGGGTCGGCCACCGGAGACCACCGGGAGCCTGCGGAGCGGCGGCGAGGGCACCTCCTGCCTGCCACGGGCTGGAGGAAGCCCCAGGTAAGTGGAAATTGATTTTTATTTTTTACCCACCCTCCCTGAACCTTCCCTTTAAGCTACTAGCCTATTTCCTATGGAGAATGAATAGGCTGAGGCCAGAAGTAGCTATTGCAAGCTCCACTTCTGGGGACTGGACCAAAATGAAACATCCTATGGTCAGAATCACAGACTGTGGCACTGATCCTTGAAGAGGATCACTTTCAGTGGCTGTATGAGGGTTGTCAACACATGTGGGAACTGCCTGTGCTCACACTGCTATGCAAGATGTAAATATGGATATTTTGCTTTTTAAGTGTGCCCAGAGTTCCGCGAAAGCAAAAATCTTTCTTGCCTGATCGACCTTTTCCAGTTGCTTTTGGCACAGTTCTCTTCACATCGTCAATTTCACGCACAAGCTTGTCCAGTTTAGTATTGAGATCAAGTTGGCAAATATCTCCTGGGAAGATAAAAACATAATCACAGTGAAAAAGAGCTGAGGCACATACCAACATCTAACAGCAAAATGCCAACTGGAATAGCCGGGATTAAAAAAAATCAACTAAAATGCAAATTGTGGATTTGACTGGACTGGAGTTTGCAGGAACTATACCAGAACTTGGCAAGGGCAATCAGATTGAGGAATTATCAATTAGCAGAAGAATTAATCAGCTGCCAGTTCATTGATCAGCAGCTTCGGAGCCTTATTAGCCATTGCAAATCTCCATTTTAGGCTCCACAACTTCAGCTTCCCATCAAACCTTCTTGCTAATTAATATAAATTAATGCTGTTCTCATGGTAGAATGCAGAGGAAAAAGAAGCATTCTTGAAAGTGTTACCATTATAGCTGCTATCCATACTGTGACTCTAAGTAGCTTAAAGTGAACCAGAGGTGAAAATAAACTGATGAGATAATTATATTTATCCTCCTAAATGACCTTTTAGATATCCCAAGGTTTTATTTTATATTTAAACATTGAAAAAGTAGATTGAATGTTTTATTGTCTCTGCTCAGTGGCAGTCTATTAAGTATTCCAGAGTTAAAATACGTTAACTATCTATCCCATTCCCTCAAGTTGTATTCTGCCAGGAAAATTTTCATGACTGTAATTTGCTTATCAATGAGCTTTACTGTGGTCCCGACAAGGCACAGACAAGACAGAAGCTGTCACATGCATGCCTCAGGCAACAAAATAAAAAAAAGATAAAACAGCCTGGTTATTAATGTTTTGTACATTTTTATCTCATCTTGTCACATTTTGCCTTGGGTATACTTTAACTTAGCTTTTATAGGAATTACAGGACACTGGCGTGTAATGGTTGCCACACTCATAGAGATCCTGACTTAAAAATGAATGGCAGTAGTCTCTTATTTTACCCAAAGCTGTATCGTTAAGTATGAATGAGCCTCTGTGAACTCCAGAAAAACATTATAAAATAGGTTATCTACTGCAGCGTTTTTCAACCAGTGTTCCACTAGTGTGCCGCGGGACGTTGCCTGGTGTGCCGTCCTCTTCTCCAACTCCCGCCCATCCCCGCGGCCGCCGCTGTTATTACCTTAGCAGCGGCCGCTCTCCCCTCTCCAGCGCAGCCCCGTTTCTAGGGGCGTGCCAGGCGTGCGACAGCCCTGAGCGCTGTGAGGGACGTGGGCGCAGTCAGGGCTGAATATCAAACAGGAGTTCCGAGGTTGTGGGCGTGGCCTAGGGCGACAACTATAATCAGCGCAATATGGGCGGCTGGCTAGCACTTACCAGCGATAGTGCTATTTCTGATGCCAGCCCTACAGCAGCGGCGCCCCCCAGGTCCTTCTAGCCTCTCTCCCCCAGGCAGACTTCTACGACATGACAGGACTGCACACTGCACAGTAACTCCTATCTGTGCAGCTGTCACTAGAGAGCAATCTGCTACTATCAGCAGCTGCAGCCATGTTTTTGTAGCCCAGCTTTGTATGTATTGTCTATGGCAAGGAGACCACAGCCTCCTTGCACTGAGGACACTTTTTGGGAGGCTGTCTTGCTCTGACAGCCTCCATCACACAGGCATGTGGCTGCTTCCCCTCCTCCCGCGGGCTTTCTGAATCTATGCAGCATCCAGCATTGCCTGTGTGTCCCCTTCAGCTGGAAGAGAGACCTGTGTTCAGCCAACCTTCATCAAACACAGCAGCAGCCAAAATGCCTGCATTATCCTGTTTGTGTAAGTGTGCTAAGGGGGGAGAAGTCTGGAAGAATGTGTGTCTTTCTGAGGTGTGTGTGTGTGTGTGTGCGTGCGTGCGTGCGTGCGTGTGTGTGTGTGTGTGTGTGTGTGTGTGTTTTGTATTGCTCGCAGAGTGTGTGTGTGATGTATTGCTCGCAGAGTGTGTGTGTGATGTATTGCTGGCAGAGTGCGTATGTGTGTGTGATGTATTGCTAGCAGTGTGTGTGTGTGTGTGTGTCTGTGATGTATTGCTCGCAGAGTGTGTGTGTGATGTATTGCTGGCAGAGTGCGTGTGTGTGTGTGATGTATTGCTGGCAGTGTGTGTGTGTGTGTGTGTGTGTGTGTGTGTGTGTGTGTGTGTGTGTGTGTGTGTGTGTGTGTGTGTGTGTGCGTGCGCACGTGTGTGTGTGATGTATTGCTGGCAGAGTGTGTGTGTGTGTGTGTGTGTGTGTGTGTGTGTGTGTGTAGGCACGACTGATTGCTTCCAGTCGATTACCAAGGTGATCAGGAACGATTGATTCACTCTGGAATGGTACTGGACTGGTAATGGATACCTTTAGACTTGGCTCTCACTGTGCCCAGCTATCCACCTATACTTGGCTAAACCTATACCTAGCTAACCTATACTGGCTGCACCTATACCTAGCTTACCTATATTGTTGGCACCTATACCTAGCTTACCTATATTGTTGGCACCTATACCTAGCTTACCTATATTGTTGGCACCTATACCTAGCTTACCTATATTGTCGGCACCTATACCTAGCTTACCTATACTGGCTGCACCTATACTTGGCTAACCTACACTAGTGGCTGGAAAGTGTACTGGTTAAGGGCACTGCCTTGAACATGGGAGACCAGGGTTTGAATCCTGGCTAGGGTCTGTACCTATTCAGTAAGGAGTTCAAGGCAAGACTCCCTAACACTGCAGGGTGGCCTCTTGAGCGCGTCCCAGTGGCTGCAGCTCTTGAGCGCTTTGAGTCTGACAGAAGAAAAGCGCTATACAAATGTTTTCTATTATTATCTATACTGGGGCACCTGCAGCTGGTTAACTATACTGGTGACACCTATGCCTGGCTACCAATACTGGGGCACCCCATGCCTGATTACCTATACTTGGTCCGTACTATGGATTCGTGAGTCGGGGGGGGGGGGGCGCAATTTTTACACCCTCGACCTGGGTGAATTTTAGCCTAGAAACTGCCCTGCTCCAGCGCATGTATTTATTCAAGCAGCGTATCTCCCGGCTGCTCTGTGTGTGATGCGCAGGAAGCAGGGCTCGGTTACCATAGTAACGGCGATACATATCGCCGCTACAGGAAGCCGCTGCCATGCTTCCTGCCGGATCACACAGAGCAGCCGGGAGATACGCTGCTTGAATAAACACACGCGCCGGAGAGGGGAGAGCGGCAGCTGTTAAGGTAATAACAGCGGGGGGCACCACCTACCCATAATGGCTATACCGGGGCACTATACTAGCTATCCTGGGGCACTATACTGGCTATACTGGGGCACTATTCTGGCTATACTGGGGCACTATTCTGGCTATACTGGGGCACTATACTGGCTATACTGGGGCACTATACTGGGGCACTATACTGGCTATACTGGGGCACTATGCTGGCTATACTGGGGCACTATACTGGCTATACTGGGGCACTATACTGGCTATACCGGGGCACTATACTGGCTATCCTGGGGCACTATACTAGACAAGACAAGACAAGACAAATAACACTTATATCGTGCTTTTCTCCTGGCGGACTCAAAGCGCCAGAGCTGCAGCCACTAGGGCGCGCTCTATAGGCAGTAGCAGTGTTAGGGAGACTTGCCTAAGGTCTCCTACTGAATAGGTGCTGGCTTACTGAACAGGCAGAGCCGAGATATCCTGGGGCACTATACTGGGGCGCTATCCTGGGGCACTATTCTGGCTATACGGGGGCACTATTCTGGCTATACTGGGGCACTATACTGGCTATACTGGGGCACTATACTAGGGCACTAAACTGGCTATACTGGGGCACTATACTGGCTATACTGGGGCACTATTCTGGCTATACTGGGGCACTATTCTGGCTATACTGGGGCACTATGCCGGCTATACTGGGGCACTATTCTGGCTATACTGGGGCACTATTCTGGCTATACTGGGGCACTATACTGGCTATACTGGAGCACTATACTGGCTATACTGGGGCACTATACTAGCTATACTGAGGCAACTAAACTCCCTACACTGGGGCAACTATGCTAGCTATGCAGCCGCACCCTAGCCCCCCCCCCCCCCCCCCTAGCCTGCTGCGCACGGCACTGACCACTAGGTCGCGCAAACACCCAAGGGCCGCAGCCCCCGCCCCCCCCCCCCCCCCCCCGCGCGTTCACCGGAGAAAAATTTGGTCAGAAAGTGTTCCCCGGGCCGAAAAGGGTTGGGAACCACTGATCTACTGAATCACCCGCCTAAAGGATTCAACACAATATTTCCCTTTCAAACTAAAAATTCTATTCAAGAAACTGAATTTCCTCACAGAAGTTAGAATACCAAAAAGACACTCCTGTAAAAAGACACTCCTCTCACTATAGATGACATAGATATTGAATGTGAATCAGCAATGCTTGCAGTAATAGCGAGATGTAAAATGTAAATAATCCAAGGGGTCTGCATGCTCGAAGTTAGAATGAAGCCTTTTTTATTCATAAATCATGACAGTAGTACATTCGCAGACCAACAACCATTCTGGGGCCCCGAGGGGTCCCTTTTGTCAAAGTAACAAAACAGAATGGCACAGGATGCACCCAGATTTAGTATATTTTTTTCCGTTTTTTTTGTCCTCTAAACCTAGGTGTGTCTTATGGTTAGGATTGTCTTGAAGAGTGATAATAATGTAATAAAAAAGTGCTTAATTTTTACAATAGTTATGTATAAATAATGTATTAAGTGATTGTTCATTGTAAAATCTTTCCTCTCTGATTTACATTCAGACATTTATCACATGGTGACCTTTTTACTGCTGGCAGGCGATGTCACTGGAAGGAGATGCTGCTTGCTTTTTTGGCAGTTGGAAACAGCTGTTATTTCCCATAATGTAACAACGCTTCCACAGTGTGATGTCAGGACCTCAGAGCTGTGAGGTGCTGACATCACACTGTGGGAGGAGTTTCACCACAAAAGCAGCCATACAGAGCCCCTGATGATCCGTTTGTGAAAAGGAATAGCTTTCTCACGGGAAATGGGGTATTAGCTACTGCTTGGGATAAAGTTCAAGTTCTTGGTTACAGTTTCTCTTTAAGGACCAAAAAAACATGGTAAATGCAATGATAAATTGTACTCACCTTTTTTAACAACAAAGGAGGATAGTACCACGCGGTCATTTAGAGGCTGAGCGTGACGGTAATCATTACGCAAGGTCTTATTGTGCCAGTCTAGGAGGGTGCCTTCCAGTAGCTTGATCTGCAAAGTGTGTTATGTTCAGGGTTATTTACAGACATTATATACATTGTAACGAGATACAGTTGTATAATAACTCCAAAATATACGGTACTTATACATATCACAATTCAGTCTTGTGCAGATAACTAGTAGAAGACACAGCAAGAGGAAGATATTTTGCAGATTATGTGAAAAACAGTGCTTGTAACAGTGTACTACTTTTCCGTGTTATTGCAGCATTTTGCGGCTGTGGTAGCACTTTTAGAGCTAAAGGGGAATATGAAGAGACCCAGATAATCCAGCTGAACACTGAGAAAATATGAATGTTTCCAGCAGAGCGGGAATAAGAGATCAACATCTCCAATCTGTGATAAAATAATGTGCAGGTAACTGAAGGCTACTGAGAATAATCCATAATTAATCAGCTACGGCCTTGGTTTGGTAGAGATAAATAGGTGATCTGATCCAGTAGCAGAAGACTATTTAGTGAGAGGTGATGTTCATCCCAAATGTTATTGCATTTGGTTGGACAACTTCGGTGTTGGTACACACATTTTTTGAGGGGAAAGCATTGGGACATGATGTTTAAAAATAAGGGTACTACCTCAGGTGACAGACACTTCTTAGCAACACATTTCTTTAGGGAAAAGAGTATGTTGGACATAAAGGATTTTTGCAAAGGGAGAATCATCATTGTATTTTATATTGCCCAAAAGAGTCTAAGACAACAAGCAAACCCATCCTGTCATACAAGAATGCCACTACAGATAGTCTCCTTCTTACAAACAACTCAAGTTAGAACATTTCAGAGATACAGTGGGATGCGAAAGTTTGGGCAACCTTGTTAATCGTCATGATTTTCCTGTATAAATCGTTGGTTGTTACGATAAAAAATGTCAGTTAAATATATCATATAGGAGACACACACGGTGATATTTGAGAAGTGAAATGAAGTTTATTGCATTTACAGAAAGTGCGCAATAATTGTTTAAATAAAATTTGGCAGGTGCATAAATTTGGGCACGGTTGTCATTTTATTGATTCCAAAACCTTTAGAACCAATTATTGGAACTCCAATTTTACTTGGTAAGCTCAGTGACCCCTGACCTACATACACAGGTGAATCAAATTATAAGTAAGAGTATTTAAGGGGGTCAATTGTAAATTTCCCTTCTCTTTTAAATTTCTCTGAAGAGTAGCAACATGGGGGTCTCAAAACAAGTCTCAAATGACTTGAAGACAAAGATTGTTTACCATCATGGTTTAGGAGAAGGATACAGAAAGCTGTCTCAGAGCTTTCAGCTGTTTGTTTCCACAGTTAAGGACATATTGAGGAAATAGAAGACCACAGGCTCAGTTCAAGTTAAGGCTCGAAGTGCCAGACTAAGAAAAATCTCGGATAAACAGAATCAACAGATGGTGAGAACAGTCAGAGTCAACACACAGACCCTACATCATCCTGCTGCAGATGGAGTCACTGTGCATCGTTCAACCATTCGGCGCACTTTACACAAGGAGATGCTGTATGCAGAGGAAGACTTTTCTCTGCCCACAGCACAAACAGAGCCGCTTGAGGTATGCTAAAGTACATTTGGACAAGCCAGCTTCATTTTGGTATAAGGTGCTGTGGACTGATGAAACTAAAATTGAGTTTTTTGGGCATAACAAGGGGCGCTATGCATGGAGGAAAAACAACACAGCATTTCAAGAAAAACACCTGCTACCAACAGTAAAATATGGTGGTGGTTTTATCATGCTGTGGGGCTGTGTGGCCAGTGCAGGGACTGGGAACCTTGTCAAAGTTAAAGAGAACCTGTACTGAGTAAAAATATTTAAAATAAACACATGAGGTAACTTTAAATGAACATTACATAGTTACCTTGCCATCAGTTCCTCTCAGAAGCTCACCATTTTCTTCTGAATTTTTTTTTAGTCCTGTAAGCGAGCTCTCTCGCTTACAGGAAGTGAAGGGAAACTTTTTTTCTTCTAAAAGAAGCCCATCGGTCTTTTTAACGGGGACTTTGATCAATGAATGGGAACTGTGTTCCCATTCATTGATTACTGGGCTAATGACCGGCGGAACGGGAGCACGTGGGCGTGCGCGATCGCGCTAGGCCACACGCAGCAGTGCAGATGCAGCCTTTTGGACGTAATAGCAACGTCCAAAAGGCGAAAGTAGTTAAAGCACACCTGAAGTGAGATAGGTATGGAGACTGACATAATTATTTCCTTTTAAACAATGCAGATTACCTGACTGCTCTGCTAATTCTCTGCTTCTAATACTTTTTGCCATAGACCCTAAAGACGCATGTAGATCAGATATTTAACTAAAGTTTGACTGAATTTCCCACATGCTTGTTTAAGATTTGTGGTTCAGACACAACTGATGTATTATCAACAGGATGCCACACACCAGGCAATTTGGATGTTTAAAAGGAAATACATTTGTCAGCCTCCATATCCCTCTCACTTCAGTAGTCCTTTAATGAAGTGCCTCTTTAGCTCAGGGCCGGGCCGAGGCATAGGCTGGAGAGGCTCCAGCCTCAGGGCACAGTGTAGGAGGGGGCACACAGTTCATTCAGCTGTCATTCCTAATTGTGTTTGAAGCAGAAAGAAATAAGAAAAGGAGATACATGGCAGTGACTACAAGCCAGATAACTAGAGATTAAGGTGTTGGGGGCCCTGGGGTGCCTCTTAGTCTAAGAGCAATCAGTATGTGATGCTGGGGTGGAGGGATGGAAGGGCGCACTTTGGTATCTCAGCCTTGGGTGCTGGAGGACCTTGTCCCGGCTCTAGCTTCTATGTTCCTGTATATTCCTGTAGATTCTTTCAGTGTGGGAACTTTACCTGGTTCTGAGAGAGGATAACTTTGGAGTCAAACACTGTCCACAGCACATTCTCTGTACAGGGTGGTGTGGTGAGGGAGCCCTGGTAACGGTAATAGTTTTCCAAGTTATCCGGCAGCATTGCCAGAGGATTAATACTTTTCACTTCGGTTGTTTGGCCTACATACAAAAACAAAAGTGTGTCACTGCTAAAATAAAGACATTAAATATGAGAAAGAAAATAGACACAAACAATTCGCTAAACATATATCCATAAACTTACAAAAAACAATTAATTAAAATAAGAAAAAATTAGCAATCTTTAGTCTAATAAAAGTAGGCTTGTGATTTCAGTGACGACATATATAGAGGACCCTGTCACCCTTATCGCAGTCTGTCGCGTCGAACAAAAGTGCTGCGTCCCATCGCAGGAGTAGTTATAGTCCTACGAGGCTCTAACATTGAACGTGGTGTGGCGTGGTACTGGGGGTCCCATCATGACAATGCAAGAGTAACTGTGCATCATGCACATTTCAACCAGAAGCAGGGGTGCTCGGATAGTACTTTTTAAAATCCGAATTGATCTGGATCCGGATACTCAGATATCCGGATCCGGTTCGGATATACGAATTCGACCTTTTAAATATCCGCGTGAACACGGATATCCAGACGCATTATCCGCGGATATCCGACCTATTCGGATATCTGGATAGAGAAACCGGAAGTGCCCTTTAAAATGCTTCCAAACGTTTTAGAAGATAAAAAAACACCCTCCTCCCTACTCCTCCTCCTCCTAACTGTTCATGGATCTTGTCTTCCAGGGATTTGTAGGATGTCAAAAGCAAGCTCACATACATTGGCCAGGAATCGAACCCAGGGTGGAGGAATCCGAATCCGATAGTGTAAAAAAGTTCAGATATCCGGGTTACCCGGATATCCGGAATCCGGATGAGCATCCCTGCCCAGAAGTGAGCCATATTTTTTTTGGAAAGTATGCCTCACTATATGGTCATACCGCTGCAGTAACGTGTTGTGCAACTGCACTGCAACAGACTGCATAAAGTGTGAAAGGGGCCTTACTCTCTGCTCTATAACACGCCTATCAGCAATCCTACTATTAGTAAAAAAATTTGATTTCAGTATACTATGCTAAATCGGAAAAGATTTTCTTAGGTGTGTGCGTTCTGTATGCACACAGTACTGTCAGCTTGCAGTAGTAGCTTAGTAGGGCTTTTTTCATTTTTTTAAGGTCACATTCACAGTGCCACGTTGCAGAGCTGCGTTATAAAGTCTTATAGCGCAGCTTACCGCACTGCAGTGCTAATCCTATGGGCCGTTCACAGTGCCACGTTAAAGTCGCGTTGAAAAATGTTGTGGCGTTGTGGTAACTCACTGCTTACAGTGCGTTACCTCTAAACGCAGACATGCAGCGACTTAAACATTGCATTAAAACGCAACGTCCCATGTGAATGCGACCCAGAAGAAAACTTGTGCGTGGTGGGCTGGTACAACCACCTACTAGTATGGTATTTTTTTTTTCATTTTGACCGAAGTATTTTAAAAGGACAGAATACATGTATTATAATTATTAAACTGGACAAGCAGACCGCTACGTACCTCCTTCACATATCGGCAGTGCCAGGCAATCCCTCCACAGAACAAGAAAAATGCCCACAGCACACCGCAGGATGATAAAATCCAGATTGCCTTATTGGTACATCCAGCAGACAGACTGGTAGCTGGTGTGTTTCAGGTCCTTGGTCATAACTAAGACTTTTGTGTCTGAAATGCATAATCTACCAGTCTGTCTGTTGGATGTACCAATAAAGCAATCTGGATTTTATCTTCTTATGGTTGTGCAGACATTTTTCTTGTTCTATTATTTTTTGTTTCTTGATCAACAAATGTATTATTGGATTACTATGAATGTTATAATTATTTAATATTATATACTTGTCACTTTTATTTTATATATATTTTTATATATATTTTTATTATTTTTTTTGTATAAATGTTTTTTATGTTGTTCCCAACAATCTGTTCTCTCCTAAGTGAGGAGAGAACAGACCTGGAGCAGCATCTGTGTCTCTCCTGGCCATCATGTGATTACAGTGATCCTGCAGATCATTTGACTTGCAAAGTGCAGACTGGCTGATCTGGTTCAAAACTGTTGTAAGTGTAGCAGCAATAGTACAGCCGCCATATATGTGAAGCACAATGACGGACAACTGACAGTTGACTGCTGTATACATACTGCACAGCAGGTGTTAATAAAGTGGTTAAAGAAACTCTGTCATAAATGGACATTGACAAAAGTCTGAGACATATTTAAACTGTTTAGACTGACAACTTTAATCAGTAAGTTACCAGCACGGTTCAGTGTATGAGTACCTGCATAGCGAATTGTTGCTAGTTTGTGAATGAGCTCACTGTAGTAGGTGTTTTCAAAAGGACCATCCTAGAAATACAAAGAAAAAGGTGATTTGTAAAAAAAATGATAGTAAATGTCTTGGTTTTAGGTTCCATTCAAAGTTTAGCTTTTTCATCACTATCAACCAATAGGTTAGTTTTGTTTATTATGGTCAAAATTGACATAAGAATGGGGTGAAGTAATAAGGCTAAAATAAGGGCTATGATAGCGGAAAAGGACAGCTGCACAGAAAAGAGAATGCTTGTATAGACATTGTACAGGCCAATCATAAACAACCAAATTGAGTAATGGAAATCTAGGGTCTAAAGCACTAGACTTCTTAAAAAGGCAAATTAGTAGTACACAGTACACAGTAGTATACAGGATCTTCTCAAAAAATTAGCATATTGTGATAAAGTTCATTATTTTCTGTAATGTACTGATAAATATTAGACTTTCATATATTTTAGATTCAAATACACACAACTGAAGTAGTTCAAGCCTTTTATTGTTTTAATATTGATGATTTTGGCATACAGCTCATGAAAACCCAAATTTCCTATCTCAAAAAATTAGCATATTTCATCCGACCAATAAAAGAAAAGTGTTTTTAAAACAAAAAAAGTCAACCTTCAAATAATTATGTTCAGTTATGCACTCAATACTTGGTTGGGAATCCTTTTGCAGAAATGACTGCTTCAATGCGGCGTGGCATGGAGGCAATCAGCCTGTAGCACTGCTCAGGTGTTATGGAGGCCCAGGATGCTTCGATAGCGGCCTTAAGCTCATCCAGAGTGTTGGGTCTTGCGTCTCTCAACTTTCTCTTCACAATATCCCACAGATTCTCTATGGGGTTCAGGTCAGGAGAGTTGGCAGGCCAATTGAGCACAGTAATACCATGGTCAGTAAACCATTTACCAGTGGTTTTGTCACTGTGAGCAGGTGCCAGGTCGTGATGCAAAATGAAATCTTAATCTCCATAAAGATTTTCAGCAGATGGAAGCATGAACCCACTTTTGAACCAGAAACAGCGGCAGAAGCGCCTGACCTGGGCTACAGAGAAGCAGCACTGGACTGTTGCTCAGTGGTCCAAAGTACTTTTTTCGGATGAAAGCAACTTTTACATGTCATTCGGAAATCAAGGTGCCAGAGTCTAGAGGAAGACTGGGGAGAGGGAAATGCCAAAATGCCTGAAGTCCAGTGTCAAGTACCCACAGTCAGTGATGGTCTGGGGTGCCATGTCAGCTGCTAGTGTTGGTCCACTGTGTTTTATCAAGGGCAGGGTCAATGCAGCTAACTGTCAGGAGATTTTGGAGCACTTCGTGCTTCCATCTTCTGAAAATCTTTATGGAGATGAAGATTTCATTTTTCAGCACGACCTGGCACCTGCTCACATTGCCAAAACCACTGGTAAATGGTTTACTGACCATGGTATTACTGTGCTCAATTGGCCTGCCAACTCTCCTGACCTGAACCCCATAGAGATTCTGTGGGATATTGTGAAGAGAAAATTGAGAGACGCAAGACCCAACACTCTGGATGAGCATAAGGCCGCTATCGAAGCATCCCGGGCCTCCATAACACCTGAGCAGTGCCCCAGGCTGATCGCCTCCATGCCACGCCGCATTGAAGCAGTCATTTCTGCAAAAGGATTCCCAACCAAGTATTGAGTGCATAACTGAACATAATTATTTGAAGGTTGACTTTTTTTGTTTTAAAAACACTTTTCTTTTATTGGTCGGATGAAATATGCTAATTTTTTGAGATAGGAAATTTGGGTTTACATGAGCTGTATGCCAAAATCATCAACATTAAAACAATAAAGGGCTTGAACTACTTCAGTTGTGTGTATTTGAATCTAAAATATATGAAAGTCTAATGTTTATCAGTACATTACAGAAAATAATGAACTTTATCACAATATGCTAATTTTTTGAAAAGATCCTGTACAGTAGTAGAATGTGGTAAATTATTACTCACTTTTACATTAATTTTCCTGATTTCAGCATCAGCAACACTTCCTTTATCTATATATTGCTGTATATTGCCCTGCCCTCCCGGTGAAGCGTAGTCTAGGCGGAAATGTGGAATTTACCTCCCAGAGCATTCTGGGAGGCCAGGTATTATTTCTACTGGCTTCAATACATAGAATAAGTTTACTTGGATTCACTTCACTGCAAGTATTGAAAGGGTTAAGCTCGTGATTACACAGAGCAGATATCTGCCTCTGCACAGCTCACACACAGCTCACAGCTAGGATTCACAGCTTCTGATAAGAGATATGTAATGGATTGCGGAGATGCTGCCGCGCGGTCTGGCAGCGGGGCGGCTGTCTCCGCATTCAGACCGGCGGTTTCCGCACAGCAGCATGCGTATGGTTTGTCTGAGCCTTCTAGTGCACACAGATGGAGAGCTACGCGCGCGCGCTGGGAGGCAGGACCTTTATGCCAGTAGGAGAGGGATCAGCTGATCAGGTTGATCAGCTGATCCCAGCGCAGGCTTTGATTGGCTGAGTAGAGCTGGGTGGCGCTGAGGAGCACTTCACTATATATAGATCTCGCTGGTCAGTCTCAAGTTGTCTGCTGTTGCAAATACATACATGTGAGTACTCAGACCATAGTCAGATCCGACAGTGTGTTAGAACCAGGTGGACCTGGGAATTCACACTTAGCCAGATTACGCTTGTGTTATACTTTAGACCAGTTCCGGGGTGTTGTGACCAAGGACCTCACACCCAAGCTTAGGATTACTGTGTCATTGCTGTGTTATACTTTAGACCAGTTCCGGGGTGTTGTGACCAAGAACCTCACACCCAAGTATAGGATTACTGTGTCATTGCTGTGTTATACTTTAGACCAGTTCCGGGGTGTTGTGATCAAGGACCTTACACCCAAGCTGTAACGATTGTGGAATTCTCTCCGTGATCAGCGCACAAGACGTGCGCTGACACTGCGGAAATCCTCCACAAGCGTATAATTTGCGGGAACCCAGCAAAAGGTGCAATGCACCTGTAGAGGGAAATTCCTGTCGACAGGGGGAGCTGTGGAGTGCAGAGGAACAGCTCCTCTGCCCGGTAACAGTAAAAAAGGGCGCAGGAGGCTAGTGGACAAATCAGGCGCCGCCATTCACTCCTATAATAATTATCGTTTACTGGGCGCCGAACAGGAAAAAAGGGCGCCCGAGAATAATAACGTTTTCCAACGGCGCCCAAAGATTTTTCATGTTTTATAACTGCTTGTGATGATTTACGTTTCTTATTTCAATAAAACATTATTTTAAATGTTATCCCTTACTGTTTGTAAAACATTTTTATTCACGAAACTAAGCGATCAGTACGTAATGTAAATTGTAATATATTTTATCCCTTACTGTTTTTAAAACATTATTCTACACACAATACAGTGAGCACTAAGGAGGGTCTTAGGTTTAGGCACCAACAGGGGTGTCTTAGGTTTAGGCACCAACAGGGGGGTCTTAGGTTTAGGCACCAACAGGGGGGTCTTAGGTTTAGGCACCAACAGGGGGGTCTTAGGTTTAAGCACCAACAGGGGGTCTTAGGTTTAGGCACCAACAGGGGGGTCTTAGGTTTAGGCACCAACAGGGGGGTCTTAGGTTTAGGCACCGACAGGGGGACTTAGGTTTAGGCACCAACAGGGGGGTCTTAGGTTTAGGCACCAACAGGAGGGTCTTAGGTTTAGGCACCAACAGGGGGGTCTTAGGTTTAGGCACTAACAGGGGGGTCTAGGGGTTAGGGGTAGGTACAGGGAGGGTTACTTAGGCACCAACAGGGGGGTCTTAGGTTTAGGCATCAACAGGGGGGTCTAGGGGTTAGGGGTAGGTACAGGGAGGGTTACTTAGTAATTTTTTTTAAACGTTATTATACGTTTCACTATTTAAACGAAAGATTAACGTTTTTACAATTGCCAATTTAATGCACATTATTTAATGATTTATAACTTTATAAAACATTAATTTTAAAAGAAATACAGTACAATACATTTTTAAACGTTATCCATGCTTATCGTTTAAAACCCCGCACCCTTTTTTCCCAGCGCCCCTTTTTAACGTACGCCCTCTGCCCTGCCACACACGCCAGACAGGAATTGCACGAAGGGAAGAAACGCAGGGCAAGATAGCCCTGAAAGAGAGAGATCAAGCGACAGAGGGTATGCGTGTTCACCAAACTAGTCGCCACCCTGCGACGATGAACACACAACCATGAAGACAAAGTGAGAAGGCAATCGCCAGAGATGGCGATTGCTAACAGAGACACAAGACTGAATAAGCACAGATGAGGAATGTATGTATGTCCACCAATCTAGCCGCCACCTGCAACTGCAGACACACAACAAGGAAACCAAGTGAGAACGCAATCGCCAGAGAAGCGATTGCGAATGAGATTGAGCAAAGGGACAGATTGTATGTGTGTGCACCAAACTAGTCGCTAACCCACGACGGTGCATACACAACAGCAGATATGAAGTAGGAACGCAATCGCGAAAGAGGGGATTGCCAGGGGTGACACAAGGCTACAGCAAGGCAGAACACGAGAGTAGCAAAGGCACAGCAAATCATACAATGAGGAGATAAGGAAAATAACAAACGCTAGCTAAACGCGAACACAGCACTCATTCGCAACAGTGCACGCGTTTATGCGCGGTCTCCACGTGATAAGCACAATAGAGACAAGCACGCCTAACTAACCACCGACAAACAAACATGAAACAGAGGACGTGAGCGCTTGCTTAACGGTTACCTCACCGAGCCTCCAGCAAGCGTTCGCAGCAGACAAGACAGATACACGGAAACAGGAATACGTAAGAGATACGATCCACTGCTCTTTCCGTCAAAGCGAGTGCGATCCAAGTAAGGCAACAACAGAACAGAAGGGCCTACCAGCAACAACCGCTGCTCTGGTTAGCACCCCACAAACAGACAGAACAGGCAATACAAATAATGCAATCCTAACTGCACTAGGGAAACCTGCCTAGTGCAGTCCCAGGAATTACTCTAGGCTAATCTTCAAACAAAGAGCAAGGCTGACACTCCAGGCGAGTGTTCCACAGGACTAACTTATGACCAGCAACTTACTGTGGGAAACATAGCTCTTTATAGAGCAAGCCCACAAGGGATGTGGCTAGGCAATCTGCATGACAAACGTATGCAAATTCCTCAGCAGCAAGCTGCACAACTGACAAAAGGTCTCTCTTCCAGAGACCTGCAGAATGCAGACCTGAACAGTGGTCGCAGGCAGCCACGCGGATC
The DNA here is from genome assembly GCF_040937935.1 of Hyperolius riggenbachi. Classification (NCBI taxonomy): domain Eukaryota; kingdom Metazoa; phylum Chordata; class Amphibia; order Anura; family Hyperoliidae; genus Hyperolius; species Hyperolius riggenbachi. Next base: position 253,328,064 of record NC_090651.1, read on the forward strand.
CTCACAGTACCCCCCCCCTCTAGGGTTGGATTCCAGACGACCCTCTAACCTGATATTTGCAAAAGGCTCTAACTGAAGACTCATGAAGGTCAGGACAGCCCGACAAGGCCCAATTCCAGAGTCAGTCCAGCCGAAACCGACCTCATCAGAAGCAAACGCCACTGAAACATGCCCATCAGTACTACCAGTCTCAGTATAACACCCATCAGGACTGTGAACACCAGACAAGAAGCCATCGACACCCTCCAGACAATACCCACCACCTTCCAAGGAGCGTCCGAAAATACCAAACCTGCCACAATACCTGTTCGAAGTGTCCCTTACAACACAAAAGCCACTGTTGATCTTATCCAGGGTACCAAGCAAAATTTCTCCCGGAATCTCCCAGAACCTTTTGAAGCTCCACAGAGATCCCAAGAGGGCAGAACAACCACCAGGCTCACATGAAGAACTATCAAGCCCTCCTATGGAACCAATGACTATTCTGGATTCAGAATTACGAGGACACCCATCAAGATCAAGACTCTCAGGGACCACTTCTGGGCATGCAAGCAGGCAGGCCATATCAGAGCATGTCTCCACCGAGGAAGCATCTGAGCATGCTGGTACCCGAGGCACACTTGGGCTTTCTGGGTCACAGAGCACATTGGGGTACACCAGCACAGGAGAAACCTCAGAACATGTCGGGGAACTGCCAACCTCAGAGCCCGGCACGACAGGACCAAAACTAGCACCGGGCAGAGAATCATCATGAGCAGTGGTCTCAAGCACAGGACTTTCAAAAGAAGGCTTGGACTCAAACCTAGAAATCTCTGTGACAATAATATCATCATTGACTACATATAAGTGAAGCTCCACCAGAGCTGCAAAGGTAGTCAGCACAACAGCAATGCCTACAGAAGTGGGCAGCACCTCAGAAGGACTTGGGGGGCAGGAGACATCTCCCACAAGTTCTGGACCCTTTGGGAGGAACTCGGAGGTCTCCAAGACATCAGACAAGACCTCAGGAACATCATTTTTCAAGTTTTCTGAGAAGGATTCTGAACTATCCATGTTACAGGGCAAAACTGGAACTCTATTTTGTGGACAGGGCAAATGTCCCAGGGAAGGTTCCACCATAAACTGAGACTGAATTTCATCATCATGAGCGGAATGTACAGGAATATTTACTGGAACACACACTGACTCCCTAACTTTAATCTCACTGCACCCAGAATTCTGTGTGGCAGTCAAACTAGCTTGCAACTCCAAAACTGCAGAAAAACAGGTGAGTATAGTAGCAATACCTAGACGAGCCTCTAGGGACACTGCAGGAGACTCTAAACAAGACCATATTAACTCATCCAGAGTACAGGGTGCAGAATCAGCATTTTCCTCAGAACAAGAAAGGGACTCACAAATGTCAGTGTGATTGGACATCATATTGTTATTCATGGTATAGGGCAGGCTCAGAGAAACTTTCTCTGGACCCAGCAAAGATGCTTCAGAGTCAGATTCGCAAAACTGAAGCGCTGTCTCACTCTTAGATTCGGCTAACAATGTCAAATCCGAGGAGTCAGAACGCAAAACTTGCGAATTAAAAATCGCTTCAGGTTGTGAAACTGACGCTTCCATAGCGCAAACCTCCGCGATCTGCGGGGCAGAATGTAAGGCGTTCAGGATAGAAACACTGGAGCAACTGTCACCAGGCAAAGGGCCCTTACAGGTGTGACCAGGGTGAGACAAAGACGCATCTGCAGTAGAAATAGCGACAACATCAGGGAAACAGGCATCAGATCGCACAGTTTCAAACCGCACGCAGTCAGGAGAGAATCCTCCAGGATTCGCACAGGAATCAACCACAGTGGCACACCCACTCACTTCAGATCGCACAATGTCACGACTCACATGCTTTACCCCAGAAAGGCAGGAACAATCATCCGACAACGATGTCTCTTTATTTGAATCAATTGGTTGGTGTGTGTGCAACTCATCCAAAATCGTCTGCCATACATAAATCATCAGATCCACATCACCCTTGTCACATTCATCGGAATCAATCAAAAGGTACATAGAATCGAGACAATCATTCAAGACATCTTCGCTTTTTGCGATGTAAAAATCGCAAAAAGCTTTCCAATCAAAATCAAATTCCTCCATCAAGGCCCCAATGTCCCATGAGGCAAATGGAAGTTAAAACAGGCCAGTATCCAGATAATCTCCATATGGGTGGAGTTCAGGAACAAGAACAGATTTTTTAACTGCTTTAATATAGTGGGCAATCCTACCTATAGTAGGATCCACACAAGCTTTGGATTGAGGCAAAAAACCCAGAGACAAAGCAACATCATGGTAAACATCATTATCATACTGAATGGTTTTGCACATTTCAGACTTGACAGAAACAACCTCTTTATTTGTGGTTGCTATGGGCAATGGATCTTTCCGCTTGGAAGCCTTCCTAGATTTTTTACGTTTAGACTTAGAGGCTTTGGATGGCTGTTTTTTGTTGAGGATGAGCTGTTAATGCAAATCTTTGCAGGCTGAGAGATTTTGCACTGAGTAGATGGAACAGCTGATTGAGCTGCCGACAACTCGTTAAGGGGATATGGTAACTGAGGCAGTCTCAGCCAATTATGAATTGTAAAGGCCAAGAATTCCAGGGGTCTTTGACTCAGGGTGGTATGATCTAACACATCATAAGCCCACTTTAACATTTCGCCCCCAAACAGAAGGTAGGCCATTGGGGGGCCCTGGTAGATACTGGGGTGCATTGGAATTCAGGATTCATTAAAAGTTTAGTGCACTCAGACAAAAATTCATCCGCTGTTTCAGGTTCAAGATTTTTAAATCTCTTAAAGGTACAAGAGCCATACTCGACAAAATCATACAAATCGGAAATTCCATCTACACTGGGAATTTTGGTTGGGCTGGCCATACTGTAACGATTGTGGAATTCTCTCCGTGATCAGCGCACAGGACGTGCGCTGACACTGCGGAAATCCTCCACAAGCGTATAATTTGCGGGAACCCAGCAAAAGGTGCAATGCACCTGTAGAGGGAAATTCCTGTCGACAGGGGGAGCTGTGGAGTGCAGAGGAACAGCTCCCCTGCCCTGCCACACACGCCAGACAGGAATTGCACGAAGGGAAGAAACGCAGGGCAAGATAGCCCTGAAAGAGAGAGATCAAGCGACAGAGGGTATGCGTGTTCACCAAACTAGTCGCCACCCTGCGACGATGAACACACAACCATGAAGACAAAGTGAGAAGACAATCGCCAGAGGTGGCGATTGCTAACAGAGACACAAGACCGAATAAGCACAGATGAGGAATGTATGTATGTCCACCAATCTAGCCGCCACCTGTGACGGCAGACACACAACAAGGAAGCCAAGTGAGAACGCAATCGCCAGAGAAGCGATTGCGAATGAGATTGAGCAAAGGGACAGATTGTATGTGTGTGCACCAAACTAGTCGCCAACCCGCGACGGTGCATACACAACAGCAGATATGAAGTAGGAACGCAATCGCGAGAGAGGCGATTGCCAGGGGTGACACAAGGCTACAGCAAGGCAGAACACGAGAGTAGCAAAGGCACAGCAAATCATACAATGAGGAGATAAGGAAAATAACAAACGCTAGCTAAACGCGAACACCGCACTCATTCGCAACAGTGCACGCGTTTATGCACGGTCTCCACGTGATAAGCACAATAGAGACAAGCACGCCTAACTAACCACCGACAAACAAACATGAAACAGAGGACGTGAGCGCTTGCTTAACGGTTACCTCACCGAGCCTCCAGCAAGCGTTCGCAGCAGACAAGACAGATACACGGAAACAGGAATACGTAAGAGATACGATCCACTGCTCTTTCCGTCAAAGCGAGTGCGATCCAAGTAAGGCAACAACAGAACAGAAGGGCCTACCAGCAACAACCACTGCTCTGGTTAGCACCCCACAAACAGACAGAACAGGCAATACAAATAATGCAATCCTAACTGCACTAGGGAAACCTGCCTAGTGCAGTCCCAGGAATAACTCTAGGCTAATCTTCAAACAAAGAGCAAGGCTGACATTCCAGGCGAGTGTTCCACAGGACTAACTCTTATGACCAGCAACTTACTGTGGGAAACATAGCTCTTTATAGAGCAAGCCCACAAGGGATGTGGCTAGGCAATGTACATGACAAACGTATGCAAATTCCTCAGCAGCAGCAAGCTGCACAACTGACAAAAGGTCTCTCTTTCAGAGACATGCAGAATGCTGACCTGAACAGTGGTCAAAAGGCTGCCTGCCTGCCTGCGCAGGCAGCCACGCGGATCCTCACACAAGCTTAGGATTACTGTGTCATTGCTGTGTTATACGTTAGACTAGTTCCTGGGTGTCGAGACCACGTACCTCACACCCCAGACTAGGACTCTGCTCTATTTCTGTTTTTACTATTTGCTCTGTCGACCTCTCTATTGCCTTCTGATTCGGTACCCCTGCATATCTGCCTTCCTGTTGCCAGACCCTGCCTGTACCCGGTTACCGAATCAGCCTTCTGTCTCTGTACCTTATCTGCTCGTGTGTTGCCGACCTGGCCTGCCCGACCTTCCAGGCTGTCACTCACTCCTTGAGTGCTCAGTCTATCTGTACTAGCAGTGACACAATTCCACCAAGTGTCAGTTGCAACTAGGACTCCTGCTCCTCAGGGAGTCCGGCCTGTTAGCAGCCAGTGGGCTATTCTCCTGGAGTCCCCTGGCTGCAGTACAGTCTATATCTAATCTCCAGATATCCCTGGTTGCCAGGTCCTCTCTATTCCCTCTCTCTAGGGGATAGTTCCTGCACTTCCAAGGGCCACCTGCCCCTCAGGTGGTTCTTGGCTAAACTGCCTGTATCTCCCGCCTCACAGGAGATACCCTACAGTTACACCAAACGCTTACACTTTATTAGGTGTCCAGAGGTTAGTCATACTTGTATTATTGGTGATTCTGAAGATCATCCATAATCAGGTATACATCTGTATTGTTGATGATTCTGCAGATCATCAATAATCAGATTCTCTCTGTGTGCTGACACCGATCGTTACAAGATACCAGTGGCGTACCTACCATAGGGCTGTAGGTTCTCACAGCACTGGGTGTAGCCATGGCTAGGGGTGCCACTGTGGTGCTCAGCCACTGTGTTCTTCCACCTGGGACCTTTTTTCATAGTTTGGGCAACATTCGGGAAAATAGCAGCATGCAGTGCAGGGCACTGTACTCCTTCCTGCACTGGATTTAGCACCCCTCCCTGCTCCTGTCCCATGGGCAATGTGTTTCCTAGCTCTATACACACAGCCTGCAGTGAGTGAATATGCAGAGCAGCAGGGTGAGAACAGAGAATGATTGCTGTGCTGCAGCTGGGACATTAGCAAGGAGAGGTGGCAGGATGCGTTTAGGGCTTCAGAAGTTGCCTTTCATTAGTAGCCATGTGCACTGGCTGCTGTAATACCAGAGTGCCCTAGACTATTGATTATTTATCCTGATCAGAGTAATAAATTAACAATAGTTACATAGTTACATAGTTATTTTGGTTGAAAAAAGACATACGTCCATCGAGTTCAACCAGTATAAAGTACGGGCAGTCTGCTATTGCAGAAGCCAGTGATACAGGTGCTGACGGGTGACTTCTGTAGTGAACAGAGGAGCAAGCTCCAAGCAATTTAGATAAGCTTGATTGCAGGTAATCTTATCTATTTTCCCAGCTCCCCCTCCCACCCTGTTGTCTTCCCCATGACTCTTTTCTCTTTTCAGATTTTAGAGGCTTCTTTTAACAGCATGTCCCTGAAAAATGGCACTGGTGAAGTCTGCAGTCCTGGTGAGAGATATTCCAGCTATTTCTCCTGTCCCACCAGGCTCACTTTCTTGTGCTTTTTTATCCCCCCTTATCCCCTTGCCTTACCTATTTATCACCCTCCCCCCTCCTCCTATGCATCCCCTTTTTGCTATGTCCCCCTTTGCTGACTCTCCTCAGATGCGCTCACAATCTAATCGGCCATAATCATAGTCTAATGTCCTTTGAAAGTCTTTTCTTTGTGTGATGTGCTAGAGTTCGGGTTCCACTTTAGTTATCTATGATATGTGAGTACTTCGTTAAAGCCCTACTTAATCTAAATTAAAAAAAAAAAAAGACTAATGATGACTAGTTCAGCTCTGTCCTGCATCTTTCTGTGACCCCTGCCAGTATTTTCTGTAGAAAGTGCAGTGTATGGCCTTCTCACCTCCCCAGGCAGGTGCCTCTGTCTCCAGAGTAATGGCTTAGCTATCTAGATCTTGTGGTCCTAGCTTCCCATAAAGTAACACTAGGGGGCACATCTGAACAGGGGAATGGAAAACAAGCCATAAAATAAAGATTTACAACATTCAGTGTGTTTGTGTGTGTGTCATACTACAATTAATACTTATAGTGAGTGGGTTAAGAGTATGGTAAAAGTCCCTTGAACTCAATGGCCAGGCAGGGGTGGTTATCTGATTATTAGAACAATCTGATAACATATAACTACCGATAATTACTGAATATTCTTTCCAGGTAAGGAGGTGTCTGGAGAGTACTTGTAGGAACCCGCAGGGGAGAGGCAGGATTAGCCATACCCCTTGCAAGACGCTTGAGGGGAACCACATACTTGCTGGGTCTCTTCCTACTCACAACCATAACCAGCCCCTATCCTTGGGGGCAGAAACTGACAGTTCTTGTTTTTTAACACAGTTAAAAAGAAAAAAAACTTGTCATGCTAACTGCACAACAGCTTCAGCACTTTAGACAATTCCTTTACAGGACTTACGAGGCCAAGATTTTAGAAAAAAAATAAAAAAAAGTTAGCTACCTGCGTCAGCTTGTCAGGCACGGAGGACGCCGTCCGCGCCCTCCGTGCCGTTCCGCCGGGTCCCCGCCACTCAGTAGCCCCCCGAACGGTCCCCGACCGCGCGGCCCGGGTCGGGCTCTCCAGCCTGTACAAAGATGGCGGCCGGAGCTGGCCGCGGCTGCGCAGTACGCATAGCCGCGAGTGCGGCTGCGCAGCTCTAAGGCCAACCCCCCGATCTACGCTACTGTTATGCGAGTGCGGCTGCACAGCTCTGAGGCCAACCCCCTGATCCACGTAACAGTGGCGTGGATCGGGGGGTTGGCCTTAGAGCTGCGCAGCCGCACTCGCGGCTATGCATACTGCGCAGCCGCGGCCAGTTCCGGCCGCCATCTTTGTACAGGCTGGAGAGCCCGAGCCGCGCGGTCGGGGACCGTTCAGGGGGCTACTGAGCGGCGGGGACCCGGCGGAATGGCATGGAGGGCGCGGACGACGTCCTCCGTGCCTAACAAGCTGATGCAGGTAGCTAACTTTTTTTATTTTTTTTCTAAAATCTTGGCCTCGTAAGTCCTTTAAAGAGGATCTGTTGCGAAAATCTTAAATTTTAAAACACATGGAAATAAGAAGTACATTTCTCCCAGAGTAAAATGAGCCATAAATTACTTCTCTCCTATGTTCCTGTCACTTACAATAAGAAGTAGAGATCTGTCATTACCGACAGATTTTGGACTAGCCCATCTTCTCATAGGGGGGTTCTCAGGGTCTTCTTTATTTTTAAAAGCACTTAGTGAATGTCAGTTGCTCTGTCCAACTGCCGAAATAGTGTACAATAAGCAGGGAGGCTGGCCAGCATCTCTGTATAAATCTTTTTCAGGGAGTGTCTTTATAAAGAATAAAGGCCATGCTGAGAATCCCCTATGGAGAGATGGACTAGCCCAAAACCTGTCGGTAATGTCAGATTTCCACTACCCACTGTGAGTGACAGCAACATAGGAGATAAGTAATTTATTTTATTTACTCTGGGAAAAATGTACTTCTTATTTGTATGTGTTTTAAACTTTAAGATTTTTGTGAAAGTTTCTCTTTAAGTGTTTTGTGGTGCCACTGGTGGGATAGAAGGTATATCCACCAATAGGTGGATAGAAGGTATTGAAAGGGCACATATTAATTTTTTGAAGTAAAAGGAGGGCTACAGGAGGATTGGGCTGTGAATATGATGCAGTGTGGGGGAGGCAACTGTCACTAAACGGTTGGTGAGGAGACAGTGTGTAGAAGGAGTAGGAGGAGAAGACAGATTGGAAGATAATGGAATGAGAAGGAATGAGATGTTGCACAGAAAAGCACTTTATAAGACTGCTATTTAAATTCACAATACACAATAATTACAATAAAAGAGCAGAAACACAGAGAGACGAGAGTAGGGAACAGAAGGAGGGGCAGGGACTCATGTTAGTTTGGGACACAGGTGCTAATAGTTCTATATGCACATCGACTCTCACAATCTAGCACTGATAATATAATACAATACAATACAATAACATTTCTATAGCGCTTTTCTCCCATAGGACTCAAAGCGCTTAGGTTCTCTCAGATTCAGTAATTAGTAGGATGAAGTATTCACACAACAAAAGTTATATTTCTGCAAATGCCAAACTGAACAGGTGGGTTTTCAGTCTGGATTTAAACACGTCCAGGGATGGAGCTGTCCTGATCTGTTGAGGTAAGGAGTTCCAAAACGTAGGAGCAGCATGACAGAAGGCTCTGGGACCAAAAGTTTCCAAGTGGACTCTGGGTGTGACTAGATTATTAGAACCTGTTGATCTGAGAATGCGGGGATTGCTACGCAGCTGCAACATATCTTTCATGTATCCAGGGCCTAGATTATTCAGGGATTTAAATGTCAGTAGGCCGATCTTGAATAGTACCCTCCATTCTATAGGTAGCCAGTGAAGGGAGTGCAGGACTGGCGTTATGTGGCAGTGACGGGGTTGGTTGGTTAGCAGTCTGGCAGCAGTATTCTGTATCAGCTGTAGACGGTACAAGAACTTTTTTGGAAGGCCAGTGTAGAGAGCATTGCAGTAATCCAGTCGGGATGTGATGAAGGCGTGGACTAAGGTTGGCAGATCTTCTGGGGGTATGAGTTCGTATCCTACCTACAGTATATTCACGTCATTGTAAGTGGCTCTTGAAAGCCACATGACGTGAATATAAGTCAGTTCCCTTTAATGAGCACAGTGCGCGTGCTAGCACGCGTCTGGGCTCATTAACCCCCCTCCCTCTAACTACACTAATTAGGGATGCCCTCCCGGAGGTTCGATCCTCCAACCCGCAGCCCGATCCCTTGTAATTTAGTATTCCCCCCTCCTTCCCCCATGCTGCGATCGGGCAGCATGGAGGATTAGCATGTAAACAACATACCTCACCTCGTTCCAGCGCGATCAACCTCCCCTCCGTGCATCAACGCTGCCTGTGTCATTATGCCGAACGGATCGGGTCCCAGCTTGATGACGTCATCAAGTCGGGACCCGATCCGTTCGGCATAATGACACAGGCAGCGGTGATGCACGGAGGGGAGGCTGATCGCGCTGGAACGAGGTGAGGTATGTTGTTTACATGCTAATCCTCCATGCTGCTTGCCCGATCGCAGCATGGAGGTGAGGGGAGGGGGCATAATGGCTATCTGGGGGCTATTTAAGGGGGAGAGGGGGCAGGATAATTGCACACCTGGCCATCTATGGGGAGGGGGGCAAAGGGGCACACACTGATATCTATGGGGGCAAAGGGGCTCACCTGGCTATATATGGGGGGGCACTGACAAAGGGACACATCTGATTATCGAGGGGGGGGGGAGAATAAAGCGGCACACCTGCGATCTATGGGGGGTCAAGGGGGCACATATATCTTTTATACTGGGGAGGGGCTGATAAGGGGCACATCTGGCTATACTGGGGGGATAAAGGGGGACACCTGGCTATCCATGGGGGGGAGGTGGAATAGAGGGTACATCTGAATACCTATTGGAGGGGAAAAGCAAAAGGGCAAACCTGACTATCAATGGTGGTAGGGGGACAAAGGGGCGAGTCTGGCTAATAAAGGGTTACATCTGGGATTTTTATGGGGAGGGGCTAATAAGGGGCACATCTGGCTATCTATAATGGGGGGGGGGGGGTAAAGGGGCACACCTGGCTATCTATGGGGGATGGGGGGAATAATGGGGCACACCTGGCTATCTATGGGGGGCGGAGGCCGGAGGGTAATAAAGGGGCACATCTTGCTAACTACGGGGGTGGGAGCTAATAATTTGACGTAGCAGTTTAGATATGTATGCCGTGAGGGTATATTAAGTTTATTTTGGCGAACACGGCTTGTAATTGCTTGTAAAGTACAAAGCAAAAAAATGGGAAAAATACACCTTTATTGACTAATATTATATTGTCGCCATACATTGTACTAGGAAGATAATTTAAATGTTGAAATAAACAGGACATATGGACTAATAAAATATGTGGGCTTGATCTACAGTAATACATTTTATTTTTAAACGGTAATGCCTGAAAACTGAGAAATAATGACTTTTTAAAAAAATGTTCTCCTTATTTCCTTTAAAATACTTTCAAAGTAAAATAATACTTAGCAAAAAGTACCACCCAGAGAAAGCCTAATTGGTGGCAAAAAAAACAAGGTATAGATCATTTATTTGTGATAAGTACTGCTAAAGTTATTGGCTAATGAATAGGAGACCTGTGAAATGTAGAAAATTGCTTGGGTTTTTTAGGGGGAAAACCCCAGGGTAGGGAACTGGTTAATCCTAAACTCTTACAGCAGTGAAAACTGATTAAAAAAATTACCATAGTTTTTGTCACAATGTCAACTATAACACAGACAGGAAGGAAAACAGATTTTCTCCAACAGCCATACATAAGGCAGTAAGCCCAGTGATGGGAAATTTGGGTTCCCCGCTAGTGGTGAAAGGGGAAATTTAGGCACTGGGCTCACCAGCAGCACAGGTGGCTCCACCGCCAGATGTTTATGGGGCATTGTGGGCTCCCAAAGTTCCCCTCAATGGCTGCATTACAATGCGTTTTTTATTGGGGTTTTTGCGACAATTGGCGGCGGAGGGGGGCGGTTAAGGTTAACCATGTGTGGTGGATGGTTAAAGTTAGACGTGGGGGGTGGTGGTTAAGGATAGGCATGGGGATGGGTGGTTATGGTTAGGCATGGGGGGTGGGTGGTTAAGGTTAGGCGTGGAGACATCGGTTAAGTTTAGGCATCGGTAGTGGGAGGGTTCAGTGTGAGAACAGAGTTATGTTAAGCTATAGTAAAATATCGGCATCTATTAGGGCTCGTTCAGACTATGTGCACTGCCGTGCGCATTTTGGCAGCGCGCATAGTGTGCGACACGCAAGAACGGTAGAAGGGCATAGACAACCCTTCTACCGTTCCCATTATGCACAGCAGCACGATGCGCTATCGCTGCTGCATTTTCGGGAATCGCAGTGCAGATCCCAATCACTGTAATGAATGGGATCTGCAGCGCAGGGCATAGTAGCGCAGATGGCGTGCGATCGGACGCTTGCATTCCGATCGCACAGTCATCTGCACTAAATGATGTGAACGAGGCCTTACCCATATTTTACTATGGGTATTTTCACCGTAGTAGTAGAATATTAGTAACTTTACCAATATTCTACTATCTGGTTTTGTGGGCGACCAAATTTCCCAGTTGCTCTTTTTGCATGTGCGCTTAAACATAGTTGAAGATGTATAATAACTCCTTGAGACTGGCAGGTAGCAGCAAACCAGTAGTGGTATTTTAGTACAGTCTGCTGGTAACAAGGAAGAACTCTTCAGGATTAAAAGAACTGCATTATAAGTGTATTTTGATCATTTAGCAATTTGGGGGTTAATTTTGCATATGTATTATAAATACACATTCTTTGCAGAAATCTAAGGCCAGGTATACACCAGTTTTTACCACCTCCATGTAGTATGATGGTTTACCTACACAATCTGCTCATAGAATTCAATATCTGTTGACCCTCATACTAAGTGAAGGTGGTAAAATTCAGGGGCGTAGAAATAGGGGTTACAGAGGTAATGACCGCATCGGGGCCCTTGGGCCAGAGGGGCCCCAGAGGGCCCTCCCTCAACTTCAGTATTAGCTCCCTATTGGTCCTGTGCTCATAATAATCATTTCTATAGATACTTTGAATAGTGGTAATCATTAACAAACTGTTCCCCATCCCCTTCTTGTACCTCTGACACTGTGGTTGTCCTTGGCAGGTTTTTGTGCGCTGTATCAATTGTTATGTATAGAGTGTTTGGGGGGCCCCAATGTAAAACTAGCATCAGGGCCCAGAGCTCCTTAGCTACGCCACTGGTAAAATTGGTCAGTGATTGGCCAATTGCAATTGAAAGTGTGGAGAAGGCTTAAAACACAGGAGATTGGTAGCAGAGTTAGGGCTGGTTCACACTGCAAGAGCTTTTTCTAAGAGCTTGTGATTTTAAAAACTCTTGCAGATGTAAAGCTATGGGTGTGTTCTCACTTGAGCAATGTGATTTTGTAAAAATCCCCATAGCATTGCCTTAGCAAAAGCTTTTTAAAATCATTAGTGCTTAAAAAGCTCTTGCAGTGTGAACCAGGCCTAAGTGTGCATACTCACATCTAGTTTTGATTGGCCAATGTTACCACTTCTATGTAGTATGTAAGCTTACATACACAATCTGTTCATAGTACAGGTAGTCCCCGGGTTACGCCCGACTTACGAACACCCCGCCGAACCGCCGCGATGATGTCACGTAGTCTGGGGACTACCTCTTGTGCCCCCTTTCCTAATGCAGAGTATGTGCAGCAAAAGCGATTACAAGTCTCACCTATTCCATGGCGGCTCCGGGCCAATCAGCGGCATCCTCTCCCTTCATTCCTCCTTCTTCCCAGCGGCTTCATTAGTAGCGTCGCATAGTGACGCAATCAGAAGGAGCTGCGGGGTCTCCTTTTGATTGCGTCATTAAGCGACGCTACTAGTGAAGCCGCTGGGAGGAAGGAGGAATGAAGGAAGAGAGGACGCCGCTGATTGGCCCGGAGCCGCCATGGAATAGGTGAGACTTGTAATCGCTTCTGCTGCGCATACTTTGCATTAGGGAAGGGGGCATGGGGGGCAGAGATGACACAGAGGGGGGACACTGGAAGCACAGGGGACAGAGAAGGCACAGTGTTCTGACTTAAGGACGGATGATTCAGGTTAAGAACGAGCCTACAGTCCCTTTCTTGTTTGTTAACCGGGGACTACCTGTATTCAGAATCTGTTGGAACTCCTACTGCACAATACACATAATCTGATTTACACAATGAAGCAAAATTGATTCCTGTCTAGAGTAATTAATGTATTTATATAAAATATAACTTTTATTATTCCAATTAAAATTTATCTATATTTTCCACCAACTGAGTTAGGTTCAAAATTCCTCGAACAGATCATTGACTATCATAGACAAAGTCAGCTCTGATGAACTATTCCTCAATAAAGTTGTTTTTATGCTATAAAGATTCCCCCCACCACAAATCCAACATGTTTCGGCTCCCTAATTGGAATAAAAGTGCTCAGTGCTAGGGTGCTAGGTGCATAACATCATTACATAATCACAACATATGGAAAATAAAAAATGAGAGCTGTGCTCTCTAGCTCAGTCAGTCATCGGAACTCCTACTGCATGGAAGTGGTAAAATTGGTCAGTTATTGGCCAATCAAAACTGGATGTGTGTACGCACTCTAAAGGTGGCCATACATCAGGTGACTTGGCAGCCGATCGACCATCCGATTCATTTATTATAATCGAATTGGATGAAAATCAGTGCCACCAAGTGCATGCCCGACTGACAATGCGACCAATTTCGGGATGAAAATTGGTCGCATTCTCGATCGCGCATGCTGCAAGATGTTGGGCGGACTCGCTCGATCGGATGTGTGGCGGGAACAGAGTGAAATTTCACAATAATTGACGAAACCCCAGAGCTGCACCAGGAGCTGCGGGGGACTAGCGGAGGGCGCGGACAGGTAATGTATACTTTACACGGGGCACAGGGGGACATTTACATTAGGGGGGCATAGTATCAGGGCAGCGGATGCGGCACACAAGGCTATTCCAGATGGATTTCATGCAGATATGGATCGGGAATCCGCCTGTGGTGTATGGGCAGCTGACAGATCTCTCTCTTATCAGATTCAATAAGAGAGAGATTTGTCTCTTGGTTGAATATGCCCATTCATCACTAAATGTATGGCTACCTTAAGAGGTCACTGGCAAATGTATGCTTGTCAAGTGATACTTGAGATAAACTGTTTTATGTCTGGCTCCAGGTAGATAACAGCCTTTATAAAGGGATACATATTTGAGAAGTGCTATATTATGCACACAACCTACCTCATAAAGGAATGCAAGTACAGCTAGGCCATCAGGCTGGTCCTTAGCCTCATCAAAGGTGCTATATAACTCCGAGTTATAGTGCACAATGTGCAGCTGCAAAGAGAGTTCAAGAGACATTAGTGTCAAGGCGTCCAGAGCTTTAAGGGGGCACAGAAATGATGATGTGCTGTACTCACCTCTGCCATGTACCTTAACCCATCTATAGTATGCTCTGATCCACTGGTCTCTAGATCCAGACCACCCCAGTGCAGGTGCATCTGTACCGCAGTGTATACATGGGGCAGACCGCTAGAAATTTTCAGTGTGGGTGGAAGTTCAAGTTGCACTGCAAACAAGACATAGAATTCAACTTCAACCATTATAGTACAGTAAACAGTAGATCTGACATCAAATGGTATTGAGGGGTTGCATTGGAAGGACGAGGTAACTGGGATCCGGGTCAAACCAATGAAGGTCAAGGGTCAGGTGATATAACTGGTTAAAGCAGAACCAAAGTAACATAAAGAGCATACAGTTAATAATAGCATCTGTTAATGTTGTGCACCGGTTGTTGCCAATAGTTTAAACATCTACTGTTGGCTTCCGTTACCTATACCCCCTACCGATCTACCTATGCCTAACACTAACCCCCCACCCCTTCACCTACATCTAACACTATCTCCCCTACCTAAGCCTAACACTAACCTCCACCTACATATGCTTTACACTTATCCCCCACCTACTCCTAACCTAAAGTACCATAGTCAATAGCTGAACCCCAAACGCAGATTATCCACCCAGACACACACAATTGCTAATAGTCAAAGTTCCCTGCTGTCTTGGGAGCCAGACTTCAGCTATATGATAGCCAAACTCCAGCACTCAATTCACTTGGTTGGTGCCATAGCCGCAAATTACATTGCAGTCTATAGCAGTGCCTAAGAATGTGTGGTCATGCAGTGATAAAACCCACTAAAATTATCCAAGAGTATGTCTCCTTCCTGAGCAGTCTGGTTCCATGATGTTTATACTTGCATATTATTTGTTTATACAGGTGAAATTCCTTAATTTAGCTTGTTGGTAGGCCTTAACATATATCCACGAGTAGACCCCAGTTAGGTTTAGTGGCTTTCAGGAGGCATCATATTTTTCAGCATATAAGATACACTTTTTCTGCACCCAAAATGGGGAGAAAAAGTCACTGTGTCTTTTATGCCAAATACAGGGAGTCCTCATCTTATGAACACCCGCCGATACAAACCGCGACGCACCATGGTGTTGGGGACTCCCTGTATCCTCCCCATGTCCTCCTCCACACCATGGCTAATCTCATCCATCAGCTCATCAGATCATCAATGATGATCAGAGTCCTCTCCCTCATTGCTCCCCTAGTGCCGGCTTCTGCTGAAGACATGATCAGCAGAAACTGGCACTAGGGGAGCCGTGAGGGAGAGGAGAGGTCCAATCACCACTGGAGCAGATGAATGAGGTGAGCTGGGCTGCTGCTTATAATTATACACTGGGAGTGGAGAAGGACAGAAGGGGGAGCGGAGGACACATGGGGGAGAGAAGGGGGAAGTGGGGGACACATGGGGAGAGAAGGGGGAAGTGGGGGTCACATGAGGACAGAAGGGGACGCATGGGGACAGAAGGGGACATAGGAGGACACATGGGGACACAGGAGGACACATGGGGGACACAGAAGGTACAAAGGGGACACAATAATTGGGGGAGAGCATCTACAAGATGCGCCTGGTCCATGGACGCACCGGGTTTAGTATGTTATTTTCCCTGGTTTTTGCCCTCTAAAGCTAGTGTCTTATAGTCTGAAAAATACAATAATTGTTAAATTGTCTAAAGACTTAAAATAATTTTCCGGAATTTTTCAAGCGGTTAAAAGGCACATTTAACAACGTGTATGTAAATCTAAAATTGTATTGTGATGTGGTCAATAAAAATGGTGAACATGTAAACATTGTTGGAAATAATATTTAAGATGTATTAAAGGGGCAATATGGTGAAAATGTTTACATTTAAAATACATATGTGCACATGCATATGAGATTTGTCCCAGTGTAAATGTACTGTAATTTTTTTTTACTTCCTGTGATGCTATCTCTTACAGTAGGCATTAGAATCCAACCAAAGAATAAAAAGGCATCATTGAAGACCAAGAACACATTAGACTTACTAAAAAATGTGGTGCAGAAGATGAAATACATCATGCTAAGGTTCCCTTTAAAACCATAAAATGGCCACTGGCACAATCAGCTCAAACCCTCAGTGAGATCGTGGCACAACCATCTGTAGATTGGAGAGGTCTGGTCAGAAGTAACCTAATTGGGAGAGTTATGGCTGAGCAACCTGTCTATTCACAAAAACACAAGAACTGATGTGCAAAAAAATTGTAGCAGGTGCTTTGGGCTGAGGAGTATATATTTTATTTTGCTGTAGCACAAAACAGTTAATTCATTGAAGGCCTACAATTGGTACAAGGATGAGTGCCTGCAGGTAAAACTGACGCATGAGCAGCACGGTGGCGTAGTGGTTAGAACTCTCGCCTTGCAGAGCTGAGTCCCGCACTATCTGCACAGAGTTTGTATGTTCTCTCCATGTCTGTGTGAGTTTCCTCTGGGCACTTGGGTTACCTCCCGCATCCCAAAAACATACAGATGAGTTAATTGGCTTTCCCCTAAATTGGCCCTAGATTAGGATACAGACACTACATGGTACATACATATGATAGGGATAAGATTGTGAGCCCCTCAGAGGAAAAGTAAATGACAAGATTATATATACTCTGTGTGGCACTGCAGAAGATGTTCACGCTACATAAATACTAAAGTATGATGACAACTCTTTGCAGATTTTTGGTTGCATTTCTGCACAAGGTATTGGGAATATGGTCAGAATAAATGGTTGCCTCAATGTCAGTCAGTACAGGCAGATAATTATCTATCATAAAATACTATCAGGGAAGCATCTGATCGTTTCCAAGTTAATTCATGACAATAAACCTAAACAAACAGCCAAAATCATAAAAAACTGTCTACAGAAAAAAAGTGGAACAAGGCATCCTATAGCATAGCTCCCAACTGTCCCTCTTTCCTCCTCATGTGTCCCACTTTCAGGACTTTGTCCCTCTTTCTATGTAAACATATATATTTCTCACTAAAAATGTGTTTGATTGGGGGGGCGTGGCCTGCACGAGTATGTGAGTAGACGTGCTTTCCTGAGCTCTCCCACCGGGCTGTTTTAATCCTTCTTAATCCTCCGCTCCAAGGGATCTAAGACCGTAACTATTCGTATCAGCTCTCTCCCCTGCCTCTCCTGCACGGTTAGCCGTTAAGATGCCTCCGAAAAACGCTGACAAAAAGGAGAAGGACAAGGAGAAGATTGTGGGCCCTCTGGACAAGTTCAGGCGTGCTACCCAAGATGGCGCCCGGCCTGATGAAGAGGACACCAACCCGGACACGGCACGCATACTGGAGGCTATTACCGCTATGCACACCTCTCTAACGGATACGTTATCTGCTAAGGTGGATGATGTGAAGGTGGATTTACAGCTGCTACGGGCTGATTTTGGCAATCTAAGAGAACGGGTGGGAGAGGTGGAGCGCCGGGTCTCGCAGCTAGAGGATGACTGTCGTCCACTCCCGCAGCAATCTCAAGCTATGCAATCACAAATCACAGCAGTGATAGCACGCCAAGAAGATATGGAGAACCGGCTGCGACGAAACAATATCCGACTGGTAGGCCTACCAGAAAAGGCTGAAGGCACTGATCCTGCGTGCTTTCTGGAAGACTTGCTACTTTCTCAATATGGCGCTGAGGCCTTCACATCCACGTTCTCTGTTGAGCGCGCTCACCGTATAACAGCCCGGAAACCAATCCCAGGAGGCTTGCCGCGGACCTTTATCGGAAGGCTACTGCATTTTAAGGATCGAGACACGGTCCTCCGACTTGCCCGAGAGAAAGGGAACATTAGCCTAGACAACGTGGAAATATCTATCTTCCCGGACTTCGGGGTTGAAACCCAGAAACAACGGGCCAGCTTCCAGGATGCCAAACGCAAGCTCGACTTACAGTACTCCATGTTGTTCCCTGCCCGTCTCCGCGTGATAGACAACGGCAAGACGCACTTCTTTGATGCAGCCTCAGAGGTTCTAACATGGTTGGACTCCCGCCCTGCAGTAGCAGCCTCGCCGGATCAGTAACGTATAAATCACCTTGCTTTCTCTGGCCCTTTCCCCCCTGGTCGCCGTTGAATAAGTCTGTATTATCTACTTGACTTTCCGCCTGCAGTTGCATTATGATTGACATAGCTGCATAGTCGAATGTCTTCTTTTACGCAACCTACCCGAATTAACTCTACTTTCCAGTCTTACCCTCTGCCACTAAAGACATATTGCAATGAACTGCAGGCGAGATGCAACTCTCCTAAGTGCCTCCTATTACGTGATAGGACTGGGCTATTACACTGAGTAGATTTGTCTCTGGACACCTACTTCCCTGCACAGCTTCCATTTTCAAAGCACCAACAAGCTAAAATACAACTCAAGTGTGTGTTGCCCCCTATGGCGTATAAATAGGTCGAATTATACCTCTTATTCTTGCTGTACCTGGACATGTTCTGGGGGACCTACCCTTTCCCAAGGGGTGTTTTCATTTTTATGAGTTATTCTCTCGGGGCGGGGTGCCGGGGCCGGGCCGGGGGAGAAGGACCCCCCCGCGAAGTTTCGGCGGGGGGGTCGGCCTCCCCCCTCCCTGCCCCGTCGCCGTAAGCCCGGGGGGAGCTCTTTAGATGGGTACCGTAAGTGTCGGTATTATGCACCCTAACGGGTGTTCCCCCCCACTGGCCGCCTGCGCATCGCTCATTATACTTTTTGAACGATGTATCGTAGGCCTGTTGTCTGCGATGTTTTACATGTGTGATGCGCAGCCACCCAGCGTATTATCTGGTTATGCGCTCTGGCTAAAAGAGTTATGTAAAGAGCGGGGACCTCAAAGTCCTATGTTATTGTTTGAGTTGTTACAGTGCACTATTGGCTTGGCGGATCCGTTATCTCTCATCTATTATAACACGTAAGATGGCAATGTCTAAGGTCTCTTTTCTCACATGGAATGTGAGAGGCATGCGTGAAAAATTCAAACGCTCAGTTATACTTAATACCCTTAGAAAGCAAGATGTTGATGTTATAGCTCTACAGGAAACCCACTTTGGTGAAAACATGCCCCATATGCTGCGCAGGTCATGGATTGGCTGGCACTATAGCTCAGTTTTTACTTCACAGTCTAGAGGAGTTTCCCTTCTGATCACTAAAAGGGTGCACTTTCAGCTGATCACCATTGATGTGGACAAGGAGGGCAGATATATATTCTTGCATTGCTCACTCTATGGCGTGCCCCTGCTTATATTAGCTGTCTATATCCCCCCTCCTTTCTCATACGATGTAATTAAAAGGGCTCTTGCATTTATAGCTTTACACCCACATCTCCAGTCTATCTGGATGGGCGATTTTAACTATGTCTTGTATCCACACTTAGATAAAATACCTGTCCCCACTGTATCCTCGGCCCCCACTAAACTGCTTAAAATGCTGCAATTAGTCTCTGTCGCAGACACCTGGCATAGCAAATTTCCTAACACCTCAGCATTTTCCTGTCTGTCTGCTACGTACCATTCGCGCTCAAGACTGGACTATATACTGGTAAGCAATAACCTTCTTCCGAATACCCAAACGGTTACCTATACCCCACCCATTCTATCAGATCACTCTCCCTGCGTGGTGTCCTTCGCCTGGACCTTCCCACCTAGAGCCAATCTCTGGAAATTAAATACCTTTTGGTTGGGAAAGGTGGAGGGGACCATGCAGCTAGAAACTGAGCTTCAACAATTTCTCACAATACAAGGTGACACTGCTCGCTTCACCTCAACATGGAGTGTAGTTAAATTACATCTCAAACAATGCTTCATAAAAGAAATTAAAAAGGTCAAAACACAATCTTCACTATCAGAAGCCTCTATTCGTGAAGAACTGTCCAAAGCAGAAACTATATATGGTAACTTGCCTAATCCAACAAATGAAGCTCTTTATAAACTTAAATTACGCAATCTTGAGCAGCTATTAACTGAAAAAGCAAACAGGAAAATGTTATTTACTAAACAAAACTGGTATGAGAATGGTGATAAGTGTGGCGCTATACTTGCCAAAATATCACGTCAGCAGCAGTCTCCACAGGTGGTTCTGGGGGTTGAGGATACAGGGGGTCAAATGCTGTCCTCACCAGAGGAAATCCTCTCTAGATTCGTATCTTGCTATAGCGACCTGTACGCTAGCCAGTCCACCAGGTCAGCATCCGAGATCTCTGATTATTTGAATGCAATCGAACTTCCTACTCTATCTGCATCCCAAGCAGCTAACCTAGACGCTCCCATTACTGTAAAGGAGGTGGAAGAGGCTATTTCCTCTTTCCCAGCCTCCAAGTCGCCTGGGTCAGATGGATTACCCATAGAACTGTATAAACTGCACTCTACCTTTTTTGCCCCTAAGCTCCTGCAACTATACAGAGCCGCTAAGGAAGAACATGAGCTTCCCTACTCTATGAGAGAGGCTATTATTACTTTAATACTAAAACCTGATAAGCCACCAAACCGTTGTGAAGCATATCGACCCATATCACTACTCCAAACAGATGTGAAGATACTAGCTAAAATTCTTGCACGCCGTTTAAGTATAGTTTCACGCTCTTTAATACACAGGGACAAGTCTGGGTTTGTGCCGGACCGCTCTACAGCACTCAATCTACGTCACCTTTTTCTTAACCTGCAGACCCAATATGATGAGGTTGGCACTAGAGTAGTACTATCCCTTGACGCCGAAAAGGCTTTTGATACTGTGGAGTGGGATTTTCTGTTTGCGGTCCTGCACAGACTCGGATTCGGTCCATCTTTTATTGACTGGATAAAACTCCTATACACTAACCCAGTGGCACGAGTAAAAGTTAACGGATGGCTCTCCACTTCATTCACCCTCCACCGGGGTACCCGTCAGGGTTGCCCCCTTTCTCCACTTCTTTTTGACCTGGCTGTCGAGCCTCTAGCAGCCATGATTCGGGCAGACAGTAAAATCCGGGGTTGGGTTAAGGATGGTATGACTGACAAGATCAGCCTTTATGCAGACGATATGCTGGTCTACCTATCTGACCCAGGCGACTCACTTATGCAAACATTACAGGTAATTAACCAGTATGGCTCCTATTCAGGTCTCAGAATAAACTGGGCTAAATCATCTCTCATGCCAGTTGACCTTTTCCCACCAGCCCAGCATCATCTTTCTACCCCTCTCCAGTGGGTGAGCTCCTTTAGATACCTGGGTATTGTAGTTTCGAGATCACCGGGAGATTTCATTTCACTAAATCTAGATCCACTACTAAATCAAATCAGCGCCAAACTTAAGGCATGGGAGAAACTCCCTTTAAATGCTACTGGACGCGCCAATTTATTTAAAATGATTATTTTACCTAAAATCCTATACGTATCCTGGCACTCTCCAGTTTTTCTACACTCAACGACTTTCTCGAGGCTGCACTCCCAGTTAGCCTGTTTTATATGGGCCAAGCAACGTCACCGCCTCTCTCTCTCTGTTCTGCAGCAGCCAAAAGACTTAGGAGGTATTGCAGTCCCTAACTGTTATTTGTATTATTTAGCATCTCAGCTATCACATCTATATGATGGGTTCAGGGAAGGAAAACCAGCTCTACAAAACAACATATTTTCCCTGCTCCCCTATCGCAATAAAGACCCCTACTACAATACCCTTAAAGGATTTAAGGGAGTGGGTAGATCACAGTCCCTCCCCCCCACTTTGAAGGAAATGCTTAAAGTATGGGACCGATCCCATCATATACTGCATACCAAGGAGGCTTTCCGGCTCACTCCTTTATGGGAGAATCAAAACTTAAAAGAACTCAGTAGACTCTCGGATGCTGACTGGTGGTTTACCAAGGGTGTTAGGTTTCTACATCAACTCTTTCTTGGGGGAATAATAAAAACCTTTGATCAACTTGCAGCAGAATTTGACCTTCCACAATCAGCCTACCTTAGATATCTGGGCCTAAGACATGCATTGCATACTCAGTTTGAAAACTTCCCCAAAGATTTCGTAAATTCGCCCCTCTTAGATATTGTTAGAGGCGCCTCCTCTAAACAGCTGATCACACTTCTATATAGTGAATTAATTACACCTGAGGCTACCCACCGTATATATCAGAAACGCATTTTCTGGGATAGGGAAATAGGCAATGTTTCCGAAGATAATTGGGATGACGCTCTCTCCAGTGTAGTCAAGATCTCCCCACACCTGCCCGATCGTCTACTATACCTGTATGTACTCCATAGAGCCTTCCTTACCCCTGTAAGATTATCAAAATTTAAACAAGGCGCTGATGATCTCTGCCCTAAATGTCGAAATGGCAAAGGCACTTTTCTGCATATGATATGGTCATGCCCACGAGTAAATACTTTTTGGAAGCAGATAATCAAATTTTTGAATGATCACATGGGATGCCCACTCGTTTGTGATGCTAAAACTTGTCTTCTAAACATTTTCTCAGTTACTCTACCTAGCAAGTATCATAAGCAATTTGCACTGGAAACTCTGCATCTAGCTCGCAAACAGCTTACTAAAAATTGGATAACACCCATGGTCCCCACTTGCACAGACTGGATTAAAGCAGTCAACACGGTGTTACCATACCGTAGAGCCGTATATCAGCATAGAAATGCCTCTGCCAAATTTGAAAATATATGGTTTGAATGGACTAACTCCAGATATACTAAAATTTAGCATGCCCACATACCTCCTAAATATATAAACCACTTACATTTATCCCCTGATACCGGATACCGCCAAGCAAGATGTTTTCCGCTATCTCTCCTACTGGACAGGCTCTTCTTCGCTTGTCCCTAGGTAAATAGCGCTATATTGCACTGAAAAGTTTAATGTTCTCCGTTGTAAAATATTGATTATTTTAAAATGGCTATCCTACCACTAACACGCCAAGTTTGTTGTTATTAATGTTACCTTCCAAGCTACCCGCTTGTCCTATGATGAGTGTCTGTTCTTTTGTATCCTGATGTGATGAAGGCCTTTGGCTCAATGATGTATGTTATCTATATGCACTCTTTATGGGATTCTACCTGTATTGTATATTTTCCATCTGTTGTCAAACTCTAAATAAACTTGACGTGTTTAAAAAAAAAAAAAAATGTGTTTGATTGACTCTAAACTTTATTCCCATCCTTTCAATTGATATATTCCTAATTTTAAAATGTTAATATGAAAGAAAATGAACCAGAATAGAGAGGACCAGTGTGGTTTGAATTATAAAACAACATATTTTTCGTATGAAATCTTTATGGTATGCGTGACTAGGGTTGTGCCAGCGGTGTGATTAGGGGTGTGGCATGGGTGTGGCTTAAGTTTCCCTCTATTTCATCTCAAAAAGTTGGGAAGTATGCCTATAGAGATGGTATGACTCCCCAAAACCCCAATCTCAACAAGTCTGTCTGAAACCACATGAAAATACAGAAGCAACTGAGACAACTTAAAGCAGCAGAACTGGAAATCGTTCTCTAGATCTGGGGAGTTTGTTAAACAATTGAGAGCAAATTTACCTAAGAGAATTAACAATGTTTTACATGCAAAGTTTGGTCACACAAAATATTGCTCTGATATTGTTTTAAATGCATGCACTTAATTGGTATTTGATGAATAAAACTATTATTTTTAAAGCATCCTCACTTTACAGCATGTTTTACAAGTGTCTAAAACATATACACAATACTTCAAGTTTAAGTGGTTATATTTATAAAAATAAAATATATATATTTTAAAATACTAAACACATCCCATTAGTCAATGTTGTGCTTCTGGAGACATTGCCATACAAATATATAAACGTACTTTAAGCTTCTAAAAACAGTCAGTTGTACTTTGGCATTACAAGTCCCTTTAAACAAATATTGTTTCTTTTAAGCAAACAGCAAATTTAGTTTTCAGGAGGAGTGTGTACAGAATTGTATGTTTTTGACTAGACTCTGGGAACCAACTTAAAGTGAGGGAAGAGTTCGTTATACAATAACACCCAATATTGAGTTTTCCTCATTGTGCCAATTCCCAAGCTGTCATTTCCAACCTGGCTTTATTCCCTAGCAAGTTATTTATTATTTATTAAGTAGTTATGTAGTGCTGACATGTACTGCAGGGCATTACAGAGTATAGATTCTTTTCAGTAACTGTTCTTCAAAGTGGTACCATTCAAACTGTTCTATGATAGTCATATGTCTGTCATAGTATCTGGCCAATTTCTTTATTTGAATGTTTTTGCGATGTGGGAGGAAACCGGAGTGCACAAAGGAAACCCCCACACACAGGGGTAGGACATACAAACTCCATGCATATAGTGTATTTATTTGGATTGGGGAGTCAAAGAGTCGTATCCACAAACATACTACCCTGAATTGGAACAAGTCATGTGTTAGATGACTCCCTGTGGCTTATTTGTTTTTGCCACAGTGAAGCCTCATGCACATGCTAGTTTTTAGCCAAGTAGATGGCCAGGGCTACCTTAATCAAGAACCTGGAATTTGTACAGGTGTCCCCCAAGGTTGACGAAAGTAGATTAATGATCTCGTATGTCCATTGTCCCCTTCCTTATCTCCCTACCATCATTGTCCCTCTTCCCCTCTCCATAGAGAGAGAACACATTGCTCAGCTGTTGCCTACTGACAAATCTGCACAGCATTGAGGCCTTGCTGTGTCACTCGAGGGATCAAGTTTGATAGTGGCAAGCGATAAAAACCGAGGGGAAATTGTATCTCAGTACACACCTTAAAGTCTACCTGAAGTAAAGAAAAAAATTGTTATTATATTTCATTGTTCTAAAGGCACTTCAGACCCCTCCAGTTTCTTGCATCTGGCCTCCCCTTCATTTTTCCACTGTATGCCCTGTCCCTGGGACTAGTTGGATCCCAGCACATGCATTCCCCCGTGTATCGTGCTTCCACATCTCTGTGCACATCAGCCGTGGCCAAGAGCCTCCTGGGAATGCGCAATTTATAAAGAATAGTAGGGAGCTCCTGGCATTGGTTGCTACACACCAAGTACAGAAATCAAGTGTATATGGACAGTGCATGAGTCCTGAAGATATGACCAAATGGGGCATACAGCAGCAAGATGGAAAGATGTGCAGACAAAGTAAGGAGCTTGGAGGGGTCTGAAGAAACTATCAGCACATCCGGACTAGGCACATGTGAGTAAGGTCAGTGCATGCCCAGTGGAATAAAGCCACTCATACATGGCTTTTTCCTCTGTGCAGGAATGCTTTGTTCTAATGGGCATGCAAGGACCTTACTCACACATGCCCAGCTCGGATATGCTTGTCCACAGCAGGAGCACAGCCACAAGAAAACTTATGGAAACAAATATAGGTAAAAGGCTGTGCATCCCTAACCTAATACTACAGTTGAATGGTTAATCGCTGTGGTGTACACCGCCCCTCCTGGACTAAAATGCACGCCCGCATCCAAACAATGCAATACTGGCTTATGGAGAAAGTTTAGCTTCGATTATAGTTTGCATGCAAAATACAATTTACTGGACATCTGCACCAACGTTGAGGTAATTCTCCGGAGCAGATGTCCTACACTATCTGACCTAAGTTAAAAGCATATGCCCTAACCCTGGCAGCAGCTAAGCAGAAATGTGTAACTTACATTCAATATGGACAGCAGAAAATAAAGCCAGCGCTCACCACATGGGCTGCATTTAAATGACTTATCACCTCATGTGCACCACTTATGCAGCTCAAATACACACTCAGTAATCAAACAGATGCAAAACATATGCACAACTAAATACTAACCATGCAAACAAGAAAGCACAATGGGAGCTGCTAGCCTGGTAGTTACAAAATTATGGAAACAAATATGGGTAAAAGGCTGCACATCCCTGACCTAATACTACAGTTGAATGGGTAATCGCTGTGGCGTACACCGCCCCTCCTGGACTAAAATGCACGCCTGCATCAAAACAATGCAATACTGGTTTATGGAGAAAGTTTTGTTATGCATATGTTTTGCATCTGTTTTATTACTGAGTGTGTATTTGAGATGTATAAGTGGTGCACATGAGGGGATAAGTCATTCAAATGTAACACAAGAACACTTATGTTTACTTGGTTTAGAGGAATCCAACACTGGAATGGTGAGCTGTAAGAGGATCTGAGAAGGCTCTGGACTATTCAAAGTCTTTTCACCACTGAGGTAATTATCTAACTTTTCTATTTTATTTCACTTCAGGTATGCTTTAAAGGTAGCATGTGGTATATTAAGGATAATGGGGTTGATTCACAAAGGTTACTTATTTTTCACCTTAACTGTAAGGAGTGCTAATGCATGAGATAAGTAAGGAGAGATAATTCATGAGATAAATAGATAAAGAGAGCTAAACCATGAGCTATGTCAAATAAGGAGAACTAAACCATGAGCTATGCCATATAAGGAGAGCTAAACCATGAGTTATGTCAAATAAGGAGAGTTAAACCATGATTTATGTCAAATAAGGAGAGCTAAACCATGAGCTAAGTTAGATAAGGAGAGGTAAATCATGCGTTTAGTCATTTAAGGAGAGTTAAATTGTGAGTTAATAAAGAAGGTGAGATAATTTAACATAAAAGCTTTGTGAAACTGGCCTTTTATGTGGTATTTTAAAGGAGTTATCAGGTAAAATTAATAAAATAAGTGCTACTTACCGGGGGCTTCCTCCTGATGAAGCACTCCGTGTTGAGTGCGAAACAGCTGTAGACGTCTTTTTACATGCTTGTCACCCTCTCTTCTGACTGACCAATGCTTTGGCCGCTTGCATTGTTTTTTATGGAATTACAATAAAGGCCTGTTTTTACTGGATGTGCTTAGCCGCTCTGTGCCTTCATACTGTTTTGACCTGCTGGAACCTGTTTTGGCTTGGAGCACTCCGGAGTATTTTTGGGCTCTTGGTCTTGTGCACCTCCCCTTCTATCTATTGGCTACTTACCAGGGGCTTCCTCCACCCCCAAGCTCCCAGCATGTCCCTCGCCACAGCTCTCCCCGCAGCCGTTCACCGCAGCTTGCTCCTGGTCCCCGGCGATGGCGTCAGGCCGACCTCCAGGTCGGCCTGTACTGCGCCTGTGCGAGCAGCGCTGTCAATCACCGCCACGTGGGCCGGAGTGGACTGCGCAGGCGCAGTAGTTCTGGAGGTCGGCCTAACGTCATCGCCGGGGACCGGGAGCGAGCTGCGGCGAACGGCTGCGGGGTGAGCTGCGGCGAGGGACATGCTGGGAGCTTGGGGATGGAGGAAGCCCCCGGTAAGTAGCACTTATTTTATTCATTTTTCCCCTGATAACTCATTTAATCATTATTGCAGTTCATTGGAAAGGAAGTCGGGTGTAATGTGATTTGAATTTGTTACAGAAATATCCACTTAGGCTTCAATTCACTAAGAACTGTTTGGTATACAATAAATGTCATGGTAAGCAATTTACCTCATGCGGTGGAAAAATATTTTTTTTAGTATTTACTAAGATTTTCACACACATAGTTTGGCAATTTACTGAAAAACTGCATGAAAATTCACAAAGATTTTTACCTGACAAGTAAAGAGCAAGTCCGAGATATACAAAATTAACGAAAAATTTGTATTTGCTCAAAACTATTAGTATCTTATTAACCATTTTTAATTACTACATAATTGTGAAATTAGGGAAATATGATTTTATTGTTAACTTTCTTATTTTCCTAAATAGTTTAATTAGTTTTCACTGTTTCTCTGCTTTCTTTTTCCTCCCTTCTATAACCTTCTAAGTGGCTATTTGTTATTTATTGACAGCTCCAGGCTGGAGATAAAATACCGAACATCTCACTTGTCATTTATGAGATATTTACCTCACAAGTGGGTAATTTACATCACAAGTCAGTAATTTACCTCACTAGTCAGTAATTTTAAGCCTCATCTACACGGGTAGATGAGGCTCCGATCCGGCAGCTCGATTAGCCGCCGGATCGCCTCTTCCGCGTCCCCGAGCCGCCGGATCGCCTCTTCCGCGTCCCCGCGCCGCGTCCACGCTCGCCGTGCGTGCACCGGATTCGATTCCCCGCTCGTCCCCGCCGGCGCTGCTTATCTTCCGCTCGATTCCCTGCCATTGTCCCCTCGCGGGGAACGAGCAGGTAATCGGTGGTAGCAAGATCCGACCTGTCGGATCTTATCAATCGAGCCGCATCAGCGGCTCGATTGATAAGCCACATCGCCGCCTCATCTACCCGTGTAGATGAGGCTTTAGAGTTCCATAAGGTAACAGCCTTAAAGAAAATCTGTAATGAAAAACCTCCCCTGGGGCGTCTTCCTCGGTCCCACGGCGGTAGGGAAAATCCTCCCGGAGCGGCGGTGATGTAAATATTTACCTCTTGGCTCCAGCACAGGCGCAGTATCCACTGTCTGCATGGAGATAGGCGAAAACAGCCGATCTCCGTCGGGCCGCTCTACTGCGCAGGAGCAAGTCTCCTGTGCTTGCGCAGTAGAGCGGACCCGACGGAGATCGGCTATTTTCACCTATCTCCATGGGAAGAGCCGCAACAGCGCCCCTGCTGGAGCCAGAAAAGGTAAATATTGCACAGGCCGACAATTGTGGCCTGTGCGTTCCATGGGCTGCAGCGAGACCGCCGTGGGACACAGGAGGATGGGGGAAGCCTCAATAGGGTCCAGAGGCTTCCCCCTACTGAGGTGACTACCCCCCAGGGGAACTTTTTTTCAGTACAGGTTTTCTTTAATGAATTGAAGTTTACAAAATGTTTGGTAAAATCAGTTGTTTTCTGCTGTACAGCATGCAGTAATGCTATGTGAAGTGAAGCCTTACAGAAGACTTTAAACACTTATGTGGTTAGCAACAGTATATCTACCCAGGGATGTAGTTGTTTGTCAATGGCTGCAGATAGTAGCCACTCTCTCCTGTGCGGGTGTAACGAAAAATCCGCATCGCCGCATGGATTGCGGAAATATGGTCGCATCCAGTCCGGCAAGCGGACCTTCCAACGCGGGATGCGGAAATTCGTCCGCATCCGCTGCGCAAACCCGTCCGAGCACTCTGCTCCAAACTCACCAGCATGCTGCTCACCAGGGCTCTGCCATCTTGCCTCTAGAGGGTGCGCGCGCACGCCAGACACGCCTTTATACTCTTAGAAAGCGTGTCAGCTGACCTGGAGGTCAGCTGACATTTTAGCCTGCTCTGATTGGTTGCTGCCTGGGGTGGAGACTTCTCTCCCAGGCAGTATATAAGGAAGTGCTTTTCAGTCACACTTCGTTTGTGTTTGCGATACCCTGTGTCAGCACTCAGACCTAGTCAGCCTTGTCTCTGGTATTGTGTTATATATTGGTTTATCGCCAATATATACACATATTAAAATGGACAAAAAGTAGGGATAATAAAAATTGCACCCTGCAGAAAGAAAACACAGAGACTACAGGAGCCCAAATGGTGCAGTATGTCACAGTACCAGAAGCATGTAAAATATGCGAATGTATTATACTCACAAAGGTGGGTTGCAGAAGGGCAACCGACCACTAGAAGCAGGTGGAGATGTATAACCCCGACTCCACTCGGGTGACCAGACGGAGGTGGTGATGGTCGCACTCTTGATAAAAAGCAAACCTCAAATGACTTAAACTGGTCAAAAAGGGTTGATCCCCCTCCAAAAGGAGGGTGAAGGCACAAGGTAAAGGGGGAAGAGGCGCCCAGAGCAGATAAAATACGTTACAAACAAATAAAATGAAAAAAGTGAGGTGGCCTACCTCAATGAAGACAAAGGCGCCTTATTTGTGGCTACAAGCACTATTAGGCACTGCAATTTGGCCTGAGGAAGTGGGTATGCACCCACGAAACGCGTTGCCAGTGCAATAAAATTCTATTAATACGTGAATTTGTCTTCATTGAGGTAAGCCACCTCACTTTTTTCATTTTATTTGTTTTTAACGTATTTTATCTGCTCTGGGCGCCTTTTCCCCCTTTACCACATATTATACTGTTTGATTTATCGTGTATGATTCTGTGCCTGTCTTGACTACTCTTCTGCTTCCTGATTCTGTACTTCGCCAGCCCGTACCGTTATCGACTATTGGCTTGGTTTCCGACTATTCTCTTGTCTCACGTTTCTGTACTGCTGCCGCCTGATCTGTTGCCGAACCTCATTTTGTCTGACCTTTCTCCCTTCAGTGGAACGTCTCCCACTGTAGGGTTCTATCAGAGACTTGCCTCTTTGAGACAACCGCCACTAGCAAACCATTTCTGCTAGCGGCCGAGACTCCTCCACTCTGTCCTTTGGAGGATCTCACACACGGGGTTCCCATTCAGAGGTAACCACACCTCTCAGGAATTACGGTGTGGTGGATATTTCCACAGACTTGAATTATGCTGTATATTATTATTGTTGTCTGCTGTTCCAGCTTGCTGGAGGTTGTATCTCTGTGCCCTATAAAGATACTCTATTGTACCAAGCACCCTCTTGCATACGATTGTATCGTGTCACGCTATACTTGCATTATTGGCGATTCTGCAGATCACCATATAATCAGGTATAGCATCTGTATTATTGGTGATACTGCAGATCACCAACAATCAGAATATCTGTGCTTGCTGACACCGATCGTTACAGCGGGCACTCACGCTGGTACTTGCAGCCGCTCATTAGTGCGTTCCCATTCATTAATCTAAGTCCAAGTATTAATGATCGCCGGCATCAATTAGATGCATGCGTCATTATATCTTCTGGAGTAACACGTCCACGCATTAATTCCTGTTTAGAGTATTTTTGGTACACTAATAGAAAAGGATGAGCGAGGACATCTTGTGGCCAAACAGTAAAATTACACCTACATTCACTCACAAGCCAATGCATGGACACATCTCTTGGCCACTTCCCACATTAGCCGACCAATTTCGTAACTAGCCACCTTACTGGTTTGGCAATAACATTAAATGAAAATATATAGACATTTGTAAAAAGTGTGAATTTAAAAACCAAATTTGGGTACTATAAAAGTTTCCCCACTGCCAATCTGGATCAATTTGTATACAATCATGTGAATTGGTGTCAAGATTACTGAGCAGAAGCATGTAAAAAAGAATTTACTAAATTTACTCAGTTGTATTTCCTCTGCACTTGCTGTATGATTTTTATTAGATTTTTGGTGCAGCTATTCAGCTGTACTGAATGGTACAGCAATGCAGTTGCACAGCAGGTATTGAACAATGATAGTGGAAACAGAGCACTATGATTACAACACCATAAGGCTCCCTGCACACTGCAAATTTGTTTTTTGCGATTCCGTTTCCGATTCTGATTTTCAATTCCGATTTTCCCTGAACACAATCAACAGAAAAACGGAGAAAAAAACGCAGCATGCAGTAACGATTAAAAATCAAAATCAGATGTATTGTTCACAATAAAGATCACATGGATAACAAGCCCAAATGTTTTCATTAGCTTTCTTTTTCGTCCAAACAATATAAGGAAAGCGCTTTTGATGTAAAGAAGATCCTGGCTATAAAGGACATTGACCTCCTGTGATTCCTGACATGCTGTATTGCTACCAAGCATCTGAGTGTCAACCACCACCTCACCCTCAGAAGTGGACACTCACCCTTTATAAATGACTCTCAGCTAGATGGGTCTTGCAGCGCCTCTGGGATACTTTACAGGCAATCCCCAGCCTATCACAACACTTGTCAGGCCACAAAACCAAATGTATTCACAGCTTCACCCTCAAACATAAAAGCAAATAACTCCCTTCATAGTGTAAAATCATTCAAACTTTTCATAAAAATGATGATTTTACACTTACATGTAGAACAATAAGATCCAGCATAGAGTTTTTAAGGGTTCTACCCCTTTGTATTAGCTGCCTGACCGTCTTGTATTGTCACCACTACACTGCTTTCACCGGTCTCCCCTTGCGCCAAGCCAGTGCACTTCCATGTCTGTGTCCCCGCCCTACTAGTTTCATCACTACTATAACTTATCAGGGGCTACCATAGTCCCACTTGCAGGTGGTGCAGTGTGGCTGGACTGTGGATAGTAGCAGTTGTTGTAGTTGGGTGGACTGTGGATAGGAGCAGTGTCTGTAGGTGTTTGGACTGTGTGTGGACTGTGGGAAGGTGTAGTGTCCATAGGTGGCTGCAGAGTGGGTGGAGAGCAGCAGGGAGAGGTAATGAGATGCGGAGAGCAAGTTCTGTCATCAACAGTATATAGATATACCTGCTCAGCTTGGCAGACTGTGCAAGTCATTTTTTTAATGTGGGATAGGAAGCAAGAAGTTTATTATCACTGTGAGGAAATGCGATAGCAATTGGTTGAAAATGTGTTGTTTGGACATATATTATTTTCCTAAGCAGGATTGGCTGAACAGTAAAGGTGATGGCTTCATAGACACTAGACTAGACTGTCACCACTTCAAACCATAAACACTTGGATTGGGCAACAACCAGATAGTAACTGAACACATCTTCAGGCAATGTATATTTAAGCAGTATCATTTTTTTGCCTACTTACCTGAGTGACCGTTATTAGAGACCTTGAACTGTCCATGAAGTGGCCCCTCATAACCATCAAGATTGAGTTCTTTAAGTTCACTGCTATGCTTCACTTTCTTCTTCTGGATGTCAATGGGAGATTGATGTTTGGCTCCACATAGTGGATATTTCTTGGCCCAGTTTATTTCATCCACTTCTCCTTCTGTCAACAATGTATAATATTGTCCATTGAATATGATCCCAATCAACAGGTTTTCAGGTAATGTTCAAATATAACATGGTAAAAGTACAACTGAATTATACTTTGCTTGCGCATTAATAGATATTTTGTTAACTCCTTCTCAGGACCAATAGTAACATTACCTGCCTAAATTCCTGCAACTAGGTCAATTTGCAGTAAGCTCTTTAAAAGTAGACCTCAACAAAATCAGATAATGGGAAGCCATGGAGAATGAAATTTTAAAGGGAACCTGACCGAGTTGAGAGTGATATGGATGATGCCATATTTATATCCTTTTAAACAATACCAGTTGCCTGACAGTCCTCCTGATCTTGTGTCTTTAGTACTTTTAGCTATAGACCCTGAACAAGCATGCAGCAGAACAGGTACTCTGACTCAGCTAACTCAGGTTTTACTGGAGTATCCATATGCTTCTTCCAGGGTTTTCGACTTATGCCAGAAGATCGACAGGGCTGCCAGGAAAATGGTATTGTTTACAAGGAAATAAATATGGCAGCCTCCATATCTCTCTCAACCCCAGGTTCTCTTTAATGTTATAGTCTGAAATTCTTTCAGCCCAAGTGCAGTTCAAATGCTGAATTTCAATTATGAGGCAGCAATACATAGTTATTGGAAGTGGTATGGCATTCCTTTAATTAGACATCCACTGTAAATTCCAAGGTGGAATAGAGCCAGAATAACACCAACTATGACTGTTCCACCTCTTTTTTTTGTCAACCAATGCAGTAATGCTCACTACCTCATTAAAGAAACACTATCGATTAACATGTTTTTTTCATTTGAAATAGGAAATGTTTGGTAAGTGCTGCTGAGTACTGGTGTATATATTTGGATTCTTATATCTTTGTTTACTGTTATCTAATTCCTTACACACTTTTCTGAAGGCAATTCTGATGGCAGACTGAGCCATGAGGGGAGGGGGAATTCCCTCACAGTGCATTTGTTAACTGTGTGTAAGAGAAAGTTCTGCCCGTCTCTGCCTGAGCTCTCTGCAGGGAGCAGAGGAAATGTATCTTATGTGCAACATTAACATTTGTAATTGTGTGTGTGAGAAACATGACACCTAACAGGCTTTTAATATAACGCTGCTTCAATATTACACTGTTCTTAGAATGTCAGACTGCAGAGATTCACCTCTGCAAATGAGACATTCTAAATGGAGCTAAAACCTACACACAATGAATTACAGCTTTTGCCTCTGATATTTAACATGAAAAGTAGCAAAATGTTCCCACAGCTATTCATACATTATTTGTGCATAGTCATCTTAGAACACTTGGTTTAATAGTGTTCCTGTAAGCAGCAGGGAAGCACTGTGGCAGCTCTGGAATGCTTCATACTGCGGGTGGCACTACACTACTTGTCTCCTCTCTGAGATAGGGTAGCTCAGTGGCACAGGGAGAAACAGAGAATGGTATATATATATATATATATATATATATATATATATATATATATATATATATATATATATATATATATATATATATATATATATGCGCATTGGCACTGCAGTGGCTGCAGGAAGTGGGTTTTGATCCAGCAGTTACAAAATGTTCACCTATATCAGCTGCATGCCTGGCTCCAGCATGCTCTGGCCATAAAGGTAATGAGTTTTAATAGAAGACAAGAATCGAGGTCAGCACTGCTGTTATGATTCTTTAATGAAGTCTCTGTTGCTTAAAAATGGTTACATCAAAGGCATGGGTGCTGCATAAAGATATATAAAGTGCACATACCAAGCTGCAGTGAATAAAGAAGATGCAATGAGTGCAGGGCACTGAATAGCCTTACTGCTGTTTTGCACTGTCCGTGTGCTTCCGCGAAGCCTCCGTAGAAGCGCCAACAGCGCAAAATGGCTGTTCTTTGTGCACTTTATATATCTTTATGCAGCACCCATGCCTTTGATGTAAGCATTTTAAGCAACAGAGACTTCATTAAAGAATCATAACAGCAGTGCTGACCTCCACTCTTGTCTTCTAATACAACAGGTAAATACAGACTATCCCACCCACAATCTCTTAGCAGTCTTTGCAAAGGCAGAAAACTGCCATGGCAAATTTTCAGAAAGACGGCCTGGCTAACCAAAAAAAACTAGACTGTAGGGCAAAAGTGGTATGTTTTTAGGCATTGTTTCCCACTACACTATTATAACTTGCCTGTGGTGATCATGTGTTTTATTTTTACACTGGAGGTTCACAGGTTCAATCTATGTCCTGAAGCAATATCATATATATTACAGAAAAAAATCGGCATTCACGATTCTGATTTGAGGTTCAGAGTGATTTTTAAGTGCTCCCATAATGTTTGCAAAACTCAGAGATTCAATGGCTTAAAAAATGACATGATGCAAATATTATACATAGCTTGTAAAATCAACTTAAAGAAGGTTGCAAGATTATAGGATATTGGTGTGGGACTTTTCCAAGAATATTGGCATGGGAATTTTTTTTAAAGGTACAAGTAAGTATTTCTGGTTAATTAAGATTAATAAAGGACTTTTTTCGTTGTGTTTTTATTTTGTTTAACCCTTTGCGGAAATGGGTAAGGGTACTTTGTATCCCTATACTTATTTCTCCTGGGAGGGGGGCAGGCATCTGGGGGTCCCCTTCTTAATGGGGACTCCCAGATGCCACCATGAACCCTCCCTACCAGGAGTCATCGCCCCCACCTTCCCCTGGGGCACCGGAGGTGGGGAAGAGCCCCTTGTCCAATCCGGGGGAAAAGGCTTGGCCACCCCTCCCTCCCCGGAGCCCCCCCATACCATGGACCATGCAGGCTGGTATAGGTCAGGGTGCAAAGTCCCACTCGGCCCGGGCTCCGCATTCTGGCTATCCCAGCCTACATGGGAGACACAGAGTTAAAGAGACTCGGGAGAAGGGATCCCACATCATTTTTTTTTTAATTTCCCACACTCTGAACATAAAAAAAAAGTTTAAGAAATAGGAAAAGTTCATCTTCTCCTCTATGCCCTTTATAGGACTTGACCTGCTAATGGTTGAATGTTATAAGTTGTGTTGTTGTTGTTTGTAATAAAATGTTATGTTGAAATAACTGAACAAAAAACAATAAAAAATTTACCTGTTAAAAAAAGAAATAGGAAAAGTTGCCAGGGATCCTTATACAGCCATATTGCAGCTGTATATCGATCCCTGGCCAAAGCGTTGCGGCTCCGGAGGGGTTTCCAGGGGGTCCGTATGCACTACGTACAGTCCTCCTGGAAACCCCGTCATGAAATTCATTGCTCTTTCTTTTGACGTATGTAAATTGACACTACCGTTAGGTTGATATATTATCTGTCATTTACCACATTTAAATGTATGATTTTTTCCTATGGTAGCTTTAAATTTCTCAAAAACTATAAGGTATTTTCGAAAAGTCCTCTTGTTACCACTGTTCTTCTTAAAGGGACTCAGAGGTGAGCAATTAAAAAGATTTTATACATACCGGGGGCTTCCTCCAACCTCATTCACTCCGATCACTCCCATGCCGCCGTCCGATGCTGCCTGCAGCTTCAGGAACCGGGTCCTGTCACTGACGTCAGTCGAGTCCACCTAGGCCGGAGAAGTGCGCCCTCTACATAACTCTCCAGCGGCTGCTGGAGAGATACGCAAACAGCGCACTTCTCTTACGTTAGACTGGCTCTGACTGACGGAAATATGAGGTCCCGGTTCCCGAAGCTGCCGGCAGCAAAGGATGGCGGCGTGGGAGCGATCAGAACAGATGGGGCTGGAGGAAGCCCCAGGTATGTATAACATCTTTTTAATTGTTCAGGTCTGGTACACTTTAACATAACCTGCAAATTTGGTGTTTCTAGCATGTAAGTGGGCTTTGCTATTAACCGTTAAAGTCGACGGGTTCGAAATTGTGATCATGGATGTAATTACAGGTGTAATGCATAATTTCGACTTGTGACTGCATTCGAATCAGTATTCCACTTTATATCCATAATCACGATCACCACCAATTCGGAAGTAAGCGGAGTCGTGATCGTGATCACTCGAATCCATGCTTAGGGGTATCCGGGCAACCTTGAATTGCCCACTCTGTAGATGATCTTTCCAAAAAGAAGTTATATTTAGGTAGTAAAGAAGTACTATGTATTAGCAATGCAGTGCGTTTTCATGTGGTCAGTCATTCACTACCCATACACACTGCAAAGATTCTGCAGTTCAGCTTCCTAGTGTGGTTTGTTAAGCACATACACATGGAAGCTACTGCAAAATTTGCCTGCATAATATTGTATACTAGTAGACCTAAGCCCATTTAAAAACGGGCTCTAGGTCTGTGTCGGAAGGAAGCCCTCTCCTCCCTCCCTCCTTCCATCCACCCGCCCGTGACCGCCGCCACTGTCTCATAGGCAGCGTGCTGCTCCCTGTGTCAAGGCTTTCCGTGCGGCACATGCGCAGTAGCGCAAAGCACAGACACACACACACACACACAGGGATGCAGAGACACAGGGAGATTATTATATTTATTATATAGGATGGGAGAACATGTCTAATGTGTAATGATCGCTGCTGCAGCAGCTATTGCTGGAAGTAGTAGTGCTGCAGCTCAGGCAGTTCTGATCTATTTCCATGCAAGCTGCATAGCTTTGTCTGTCTTTCCCTGCTGTCAGCTTGTGACTGATTATCATTCACCTGTGTGGGAATCTGCATGTCTGCTCCCATTGGATGACCTCAGTATAAAGATCTGCTTCCTGCAGGGTTTCCTTGGGTTTTCATAGCTTCAGCCTGCCTTGCTGTCGCTTTAGCCCCCGATCGTGGTTCTTGTTATAAAGATACTTTGCTGGTTTTTGCATCATATATTGGTTCATTGCCAATATATATGCATACCAGCACGTTTATTATTTTCCTTGTATTTGTGTTACGTTGATACATCAGTGTCGCTGATGTATACGTACACGAACTGTTTATATCCTGTGTGCAGTTAGTCAGCTTTCCAGCACGTTTTGGTAGGTTGCGCGTACCGTTACCACCCGTGCTGAGGTAGTTACCCTGCTCCTGGTTCTGTTTGTGGATTGCGTTCATCTCTGCGTAGAGATAACGAATCCTTCTGAATCCTGTTCTGTTACTGTTTGTGGATTGCGTTCATCTCTGCGAAGAGATAACTAATCCTTCTGAATCCTGTTCTGTTACTGTTTGTGGATTGCGTACATCTCTGCGAAGAGATAACGAATCCTTCTGAATCCTGTTCTGTTACCGTTTGTGGATTGCGTTCATCTCTGCGAAGAGATAGCGAATCCTTCTGAGTCCTGTTCCCTGTGTTACTCCATTCCTAGTCAGCGTTCCTGCTTATGTCATATATCGGTTCATTGCCGATATATACATATGTTAGTCAGACGTTACAAATAGTTTCATTGATAGCTGTAATTGTAATACGCCAGGAAAACATACTTATTGTATATTTATCTGTGTTACGTTCATCTATCTTAATCCTGCTATTTTCTGACTATCCTGTCCTGTCTTTGTGAGGCACGCCATCGCCGCATCGCATTGGCTGCCTCATTCCAGTCTGTCTGGTTTTGGACGCTTGCTGTCGCTAAGTAGCCGCTAGCTAGCAAGCGTTCATTCTGTCTACCTGTCCTGATCTCCTCAGTTCTGGTTTATGCGCTCAGCGCTACTTTGCGCTGAGACGTTATAACGAAAGCATTGTTTGTGGCTGTCAGATCTGCACCGGCTCTGTGCGCCACAATCTCCTATTGGAGTCAGTCCTCCCCTCCACTATACTAGGGATAGCCTGTTTCCTTGTGCTAGTGTGTGTACCTCCTCCACGCCAGCTCATGCGTTGCATGCTGACTGTGGAGAATACACCACCAAGCCTTACATTATGAAAACCCCATTACCAATCCCCATTGTGGGGGGGATTCCCAGAAAGTATGACACTATTAATTATGGTTCCTGTTCCTTTAAAAAATTTGAAGAACTTAGCTCTGAAACAGAAAATGAGTTTTTCTCTGAATGTGCCAGGTTCCTGGCCAATCCTGATCTCCAAGCGACTCCTGTTTCAACCTGGGCACTCCAACTAAGTTATATTTTGTTTAAAGGGGAATTATTCCAGTGGGCATTTGATGTTCTCA
This sequence comes from Hyperolius riggenbachi, assembly GCF_040937935.1. Lineage (NCBI taxonomy): Eukaryota > Metazoa > Chordata > Amphibia > Anura > Hyperoliidae > Hyperolius > Hyperolius riggenbachi. The sequence continues at coordinate 253,367,219 of NC_090651.1, forward strand.
ATCATTCCGATTTGAAAGAGAGACCGCTGGAATTTCTAGCGTTTGTGATCCATAACTGGTTGCGCATAGATCCATTGCCTTTTCCTCTTAATGAACTCCTGGCAGCAGGTCAATCAGCTACTCCTTCAATTGCTTGCAAAAATGTTCAGCAAGCAGAAGGTGTTACTGATAATTTTCCTGCAGCCTTGAATAAATCACCAAGAACAGCAGGGAAAACAGCAAGGTCAAAGGCAAAACGCAAACGTTCTAAGAAACGTGTCCAATCTGCAGAATCGTTATCCTTAGCGACTGAGACCTATAATGAGATTCTGCCATTAACAGATAATGAAATGCAATTGTCTTTCACGGGAGTTAAATGGACTTATGAAACTACTAATGAACTTTCCTCCCTGGCTAGGGAAAATAAAGATTTTTGTTTAAAAGAATTATCTGAGTATGATTATGATGAGATATTACAGAGTATTGAACAAATCAACTTATTTGTGAACCAAGGGAAGTTTGCATACACTACAGTTCAACACTTGCTACAGGTATTGATGATTCTTAAGAATAAGGAATCTGCCAATCACCTGCTAATTAACCCTATACATGTGCCTGCCACAATCATATCTGCAGACTGTGATCAGTCTAAATGTTTCGCTGTTAAGTATGCATGGGATCCTCCATTCGAGAGGGGAGAGATGGAAGCCCTGGTCTGTGAATGGAAGAATGATTCAAGTTCATTTTGTCAATTTTACAGTGCAAAAAGTGAATTAGTATTGAATGCATGCATTAAGTCTGCCTATAACTTAATAGAGGCTGGTGTGTGTAGGTATGACTGTGTGGCTCCTTTGATTGATGTGTGGGAACTGATTTTGGATGATTTTTATGTGACTATGAATTCGCAAATTTGGCGTTCTGACCCGCCTGCTTCAGCACCTTTGGCTGATTCAGCAGGTGATTCGGAGCTCTTTTTGTGTGAAATTGAAGTTCCTGCAATTCCACCCTGTACCATGGATAACTCAGTGTTACTTACCAGTAAAACAGAAGTCTTAACCTTGCCCTGCGCAAATTTCTCAGCAGAGAATCCAGAGGTCCTGCTGACTTCCGAGTCCAGCCTAGCCAGTACTCATGACTCTTTGTTCAGTGAAACAGACACCAGAAAAATCTTGCCTGCCTCTGCAAATACTTCTGCAGAAATTACCTGTGTTAATAAAGTTCAACTCCTGTCTGATCCAGCAGATGCCAATAGATGCACTACATCAGTTTCCGAGTCCCAGCAATCCTGTCTAGAAACATCAGAACCCCGGCATCTGAATTTTCCAATTTTACAAATGAATGGTGATTCAGATGCGCAAACATTGTGTCTTGATCTTCCTGTTTCTACACCTCGCTCTAGTTTCATGAATAGCTCAGAGCATCTGCTATGTGAACCTGAAATCGCAGAATTATTACCTTGTTCAGAAAATCTTCCAGTAAATTTGCCCTGTACCATGAATTGTGCAGTAGATCTCTCAAATGAAACTCAGGTCACAGAATCATTATGCTGTCCAGCAGGTGCTTCCATGGTTTTGCCCTGCAATATGGACTGTTCAGTGATCCTGTCCAGTGAAGCTGTGGTCGCAGAGTCTTATGCTTCACCCAGTACTTTGGATATTTCAAACCCTCTAGCAGAAGGGTCTGAGGCACTGCTTACCTCAGTTGGTGTTGCAGTAATATTCACTTGTCTAGCAGCTGTTTTGGAATTACAGTCTGCTCTAATAAAACTTGGTGAATTTCTGCCCAGCAAAGCAGAAGCCATTGAAATATTGTCCTCGTCAGCAATTGTGTTAGATACCTTGCCCTGTACACAGTCTGATTTAACCAATGTTGAGTCCCTCTCCAGTGTTGTAACAGCCGAGGAACTCCAGCCCTGTCCTCTGAATGTTTCAGAAGTCTTGCCCTGTAACATGGATAATTCTGATTCTCTGGTCAAAATAATAGAAATCTCAGAATTTCAGTCCGGTCTGATGAGTGTTCCTGAAACCCAGCCCTGTATCCTGAAAGATTCTGGTTCTCTGGCCGCTGTGGCAGAGGTTCCAGAGTCCCCTTCCTGTCTAGGGAATTCCTTAGTTTTGCCTAGTCCAGTGGGGGCTGCTGCAATACTGACTTGTTCTGCAGCGCCTCATGAGCTCCAATCCAGTGTATTAGATGAGTCTCAGTCCAGTCCAGAGGTAGTTGTGGAGTCCCTATCTGGTTCAGTGCATACATCAGAAGATTTGTCCTGTCTTGTTAGTGCCCCTGAATCTGATTTGTTACTGACTTTGCTGGAATCAGCGACATCTAAGTCTGATCCTGCATTCTCGTGTAAAAATCCAGTAGTTGCGAAGTCTAGTCATGATGATTTTTTTTTGGCCAGTCCTGGTTTTGGTCCTGTCTTGGCTGACCCTGAGGCTCACAGTTCCTTGACATGCCCAGAGGTTTCTCTTGTGCCAGTGTGCCCAGATGTTCTTTGTGTGCCAGAATGCCCAAGTGTGTTTAAGGTGTTAGCGTGCTCTGATGCTTCCTTAGTGGGAACATGTTCTGATGTTGCCAGTCTGCCTGCATGCCCAGAGATGGTTCTGAAAGCCCTGATATTGATGTTTGTCCTTGTGGCCCTGACTCGGGAATTGCCCTAGGTTCCATAGGGGTTCTTGATAGTTCTCCATGTGAGCCTAAGGGGCATTCTGACCTATGGGGATCTCTTTGGAGCTTCAAGGTGCTCTGGGAGGTCTCTGAGAAAACTTGTCCTGGTGCCTTGGACTGGTTCAACAGTGGGTTTTGTGTTGGTAAAGACAGTACCGGTGGGCATTGCAAAGGCTTTGGCGTTTCTGAACGGTTCCTGGAAGGCGGTGGGTATCGCTCAGGGAGTTTCGGAGGGCTTTCTTCTGGAAATCATGGTTCTGATGGGTGTCACACTGGGGCTTGTAGTACTGATGGGCATGGTTCTGTAGGTTCTGGTTCTGATGGGTCCAGTCTTGTGGGGACTGATTCTGGAATTCGGTCTTGCCGGGCTGTCCCGGTCATCATGAATTATCAGTCAGGCTGTTTTGTTGGAAATTTCAGTTTTGAAAAGCGTCTGGAATCCGCTTTTAAAGGCGGGGGTACTGTAATGATCGCTGCTGCAGCAGCTATTGCTGGAAGTAGTAGTGCTGCAGCTCAGGCAGTTCTGATCTATTTCCATGCAAGCTGCATAGCTTTGTCTGTCTTTCCCTGCTGTCAGCTTGTGACTGATTATCATTCACCTGTGTGGGAATCTGCATGTCTGCTCCCATTGGATGACCTCAGTATAAAGATCTGCTTCCTGCAGGGTTTCCTTGGGTTTTCATAGCTTCAGCTTAAGCCTGCCTTGCTGTCGCTTTAGCCCCCGATCGTGTTTCTTGTTATAAAGATACTTTGCTGGTTTTTGCATCATATATTGGTTCATTGCCAATATATATGCATACCAGCACGTTTATTATTCTCCTTGTATTTGTGTTACGTTGATACATCAGTGTCGCTGATGTATACGTACACGAACTGTTTATATCCTGTGTGCAGTTAGTCAGCTTTCCAGCACATTTTGGTAGGTTGCGCATACCGTGACAACCCCTGCTGAGGTAGTTACCCTGCTCCTGGTTCTGTTTGTGGATTGCGTTCATCTCTGCGTAGAGATAACGAATCCTTCTGAATCCTGTTCTGTTACTGTTTGTGGATTGCGTTCATCTCTGCGAAGAGATAACGAATCCTTCTGAATCCTGTTCTGTTACCGTTTGTGGATTGCGTTCATCTCTGCGAAGAGATAGCGAATCCTTCTGAGTCCTGTTCCCTGTGTTACTCCATTCCTAGTCAGCGTTCCTGCTTATGTCATATATCGGTTCATTGCCGATATATACATATGTTAGTCAGACGTTACAAATAGTTTCATTGATAGCTGTAATTGTAATACGCTAGGAAAACATACTTATTGTATATTTATCTGTGTTACGTTCATCTATCTTAATCCTGCTATTTTCTGACTATCCTGTCCTGTCTTTGTGAGGCACGCCATCGCCGCATCGCATTGGCTGCCTCATTCCAGTCTGTCTGGTTTTGGACGCTTGCTGTCACTAAGTAGCCGCTAGCTAGCAAGCGTTCATTCTGTCTACCTGTCCTGATCTCCTCAGTTCTGGTTTATGCGCTCAGCGCTACTTTGCGCTGAGACGTTATAACGAAAGCATTGTTTGTGGCTGTCAGATCTGCACCGGCTCTGTGCGCCACAATCTCCTATTGGAGTCAGTCCTCCCCTCCACTATACTAGGGATAGCCTGTTTCCTTGTGCTAGTGTGTGTACCTCCTCCACGCCAGCTCATGCGTTGCATGCTGACTGTGGAGAATACACCACCAAGCCTTACATAATGCTGATACTTAATCAACCTAAGGTTTGCAAAAAAATCCCCCCAAAACTGAGGAATCCTATTATCTTAGATGTGAATTAACTCATCTGAGCAAACCTCTGTAAAAAGGATCATAAAGGTGCAGAAATGTTAGCATGAGCTCTGTTTTCAATGCTTACATCTTGGCACCTTATAGACCAATCCTAACTAACAAATACCTTCAACCCTGTCCATAACACTAACCTTATCCCATAAATGGACTGGACCTCTGTAAGTGCCAAACAGGCCCTGGCCTAGGTAGTTGCAGCTCAGGGGCTGGAGGGGTGTTGGGCATGGTGGACATGACAGAGGGGTTGTTATGTGGAAGAAGGGTTGCTGCGTACCAAAAATGTGGCTGTAGAGAGAAAAGGGAGGCTGCAAAAAGTGAGCAAAACATAGAAGAGGGGATCTTCTACCCGAGGCAGCCATACATGAAATGTAGGGGCTGCTGTACATTAAGGATACACATGGAAGAGAGGGCTGCACATGGAATGGGAAGGGGCTGTTGCACATGGAAGGAGAGCCACAAGAACGCTGGCTTAAGAGTGAAGAAGTATAAATCTTACCTTGTACCTTAACCTATCCATAACATCAATCTCCAACCCTGCGTAGCACAAACCAACTACCCTTACCAATGTTTAACACTAACCTTTAGTTCATGACTTGCTGAAGAGAGGTGCCAGCATCCGAGTACGAGGTTCTCTGTATTGCGCATGTGTGAGTACAATCTGAATGCCCCATAGAACAAAGCCGCTCACGTACGAAGAAAAAAAATTGCGCATGAGCTGCTTTGTACTACTAGGCTTTGAGTGGACCGTGCTCATGCATGTGCAGTATGGAGAAGCTGGTACTTGGACGGGAGTGCGGCCATGAAGAAGAAAACAGACAGCAGTGGTGGGATCAAGGAGGAGCTGGGAAGCCTCTAGATCAGTAACTATCTATTTTTTCCCTATAGGTTAGCTTTAATTAAATGGAGTGCACATTTTTAAAACTCATCCCAAGAAGTGCTCCTACATGCAAAATAGTATAGGCACACAAACATATACATTTAGACCAGAAGCTTTGACTATAACCTTTGAACAAGGGGCATTGGAAACAATATGACAAAACATCTGAAAAAACATCTGTAATGTTCTAGTATATGCACCAATCACCAGAATCCACATATTTACATAACTGGACAAAGGAGAAGCCGAGTTTGGCCAAACACCCCAAATTCAGCAAAATCTGAGATTGATTGATCTCCTGTCTCTGTGTGCCCCGAGATAAACTTTTTAATCATTAAGCTAAGTAAACTAGATAGGCTGCTTAATGATTATCTGCCATTTATGTTCTATGATGAGCTCAGAACTGAAGGAGAACATGCATTATGTGATATTTACTCAAACCAATGATATTTCTTTCTTAATCATAAACCTGGATTATCAGTATGTACCACTCAGTATCAACAGTGAGTCAAAAGGATCTCCCCCTGGTAACGGGATATTACTTGATTCAGTAGCAAGCTTTGAGGACAATGATATGTGGAAAGCCGGATCATCCAAAAGGCAATTCTAGGCAGTTGCCTAGGGCCATGAGAGATTCTAGGGGCCTGATTGATGTTAGCTCCCACCAAATCTTACTAAAATAACCAGGTAACCATTAGCGGTGGGCAAAAACTGCTATCTTGCCTAGGACGCCATTTCATCTTAATTGTTTTCTGGATATGCGCACCACTACTGCATATGGTCCCCCACTCCTTCTCCTTCTCCTTGCCCTCACTAGATCTACAAAAGGAACACTACTTAGATCTACAAAAGAATGGCCTTTCTCAATTTAATTTTAACCAAAACGTTTTCAATTTTATGGGTTTTTTTTTTTGCTTTTTTATTGATTTTTACCCACCATTAAAAAAGAAACCTGCCTACCATTAAAAAAGATGCTGCTATTTTACCCACACATAGTCACATAAAACAATGTTATACGATCATAGAAAGGCAACATTGCAGTTTACCATAGTCAAAACCAGAGGGGCACTTGGCTTACCTTGGTAAGTCCATTCAACCACATGGGAGTGACACGTTATGCAACAGAGAGAGAGAATCAGGCACAGGCTCAGCAACATGGTGCTTTCTATCGCTGAGGTAAAGTGTATAAGCCACACAAGATGTGTGATCTGCCTTTTAATCTGCAGCTTTGTGTGTAAATAGTAATTTGGAAAAGTCCATGCAACAGGATTCTCCCTCCCACTTCACAAACAGGCTGCCCCCCACACACCCACTATGCTTTTATCTTTCAACAGAGGAAGCAGAGTCCATTGGAACCGCATAGCTGCCAGTAAGAGGCTTTTATTGATTGACACACAGAAGCTGGTTAAGTTTTATCAAGCTGGTTTGTGGAGTCAGTGTCATCACCCTGTGCTGTGTTATTATTAATCTACCCAGCAATCACACACATCTCTCAGCTAGCGGCCCAAAGTTTCAACACTCGTCAATCTGTCACTACAGGATTATCACAGAAAAGAGAAATTCTGTTTGAGAGGTATTTTGTGTGATGTTTAGTTGTAGTGACAGGACAGCGGGCGTGAAAAAGACACAAGTCTAGGCTTTGCTGTAGAAACTTCTGTTAGCTCAGCTTGAACACTGGTTTTAGTGTAAGTACAGATAATGCGTTTCAGCAAAATGCAGGAATATACAGGTCTTCCATTTCAATAGACACGGCATGCCAAACCAAGTAAAGGCATGCTGACTGTAGAAAAACATCAAATAATACATACGATTTGATACAGCATTTTCCCAAAGAAAGTAAAGAATGTGGTCGTTAAGAAAGTTCACTCGGAGTATTTTTTTGAAACCTAACCCCCCCTCACAACCACCACCACCCTCCAAATCAAAGCACCTAGGCCGGCCACTGAAACTATGCTTACAAGAGGGGGGGGGGGGGAATTTGAAAGGTATGAGACAAAGTCACAATCTCAGATGGAGGTTGAATGAGGCACGGCAATAGGTCAGCCATGCTATGACATATACATACACATGTCCCTCATATTAGGCAGCCTGTTCTCATAAAAAGTAGGAAGGCATGTCTCACAAATTGCATAATTAGGCATCAGGTCTCGGTTAAAGACCAGGCTCACTACCCCCCCCCCCCCCTTCCTTCCCAAAGAGACCCAGAGCATCAGAACCCCATGACAGACCTCCAGTAATAGAAATTTACCAAACACACAAATGGAGAAACTCACTCCCAAACAGTTCTCTGCTGCTTTATAAAGCCTGCAGGCTGCTTATAGGCCAATGAGAAGTGAACACATAAGTTACACCTAGCTTGCAGTGATTAATCAAACAGAAGCTGAGCAAGTCAGCCAGTCAGTTGGAGAGGGCTTCAGTTGCATATAGACAATGGCTATATGACCAGCAGGGGGCACCAGCGTGCAGGATATTCCCTCTCATCTGCCCCCCCCCCCCCCCCCCTTTATAAAGCAGCAGAGAACTGTTTGGGAGTGAGTTTCTCCATTTGTGTGTTTGGTAAGTTTTAGAGCAGTAGGAGACAGGCCTTGGGGGTGGCAGCTCCAAGGGTTTGGCTGCGCTCACATATGGTGTTAGATGCTGGTTCTGGGGCCCTGGGCAGTGAGAGTTCCCGGGGCCCCAGGCTGGCTCATGCACCATTGTTTTTAATTTTACTCCAGTAATAGAAAGACACCCCATGACAGCCTGCTAGTAACAAACAAAACCCCATGACAAACCCCAATAACTGTGCCCCCTGTAACAGGCAGCAACCTATGATAGTCTTCACTAACAGACAGTTACCCATGATAAAATACCCGTAGCAGACAGTACCCATGACAGACCCCTAGAATAAGACAGCCCCTCACTACCTGACATTGGGGTGTAAGCATAATTATGTGCATTAAATCTTAACGCACAACTATTACAGCAGCATGCAATATATTCCATGCAATGCATTCCCCTCAACTCCTTGTGCACAAAACCTTTATGCATGTAATTCTCCTCAACACAGTTTATTGCAGGGGTCAGGAACCTTTTTGGCTGAGAGAGCCATCAACCCCACATATTTTAAAATGCAATTCTGTGAGAGCCATACAGTATGTTTCAAACTGGGACAGTGCGCATGAGCAGCATGGGCTCACATCCCTGTTGCCATGGTGATGTGCATACAGTTGATCCGCCAGGCAGCGGACGTGTCAGACACATCTTCAGCTTCTCTTGGGTTTCAGCAACATCAGCAATTTCAAGTGACAGGCAGCCTATTGGGCCAAACTTGACAAGCAGCCTATTGGGCCAGTCAAAGTGCGGGGATCTCGTCCTACAAAGTCACTGGACCTGACAGGGTCCAGAGTGGGACAATTGGAGCAGCCGTTTGTTTTGGGGTAGCGCGAATTAGTGCAGTTAGTGCGAGCTAGTAGTGCATGCTACAGCAGTAGCGTGCCTACTTTGAAAATGTTATATGCGCTGCCACAATAAGCTGCGCTGCTTGAACAGTGTGGCTTAGTGAATCAACCACTACTGATTTGTATGTGAGCCAGATGTAGCCACATCTGGCTCCCGAGCCATAGGTTCCCTACCCCTGGTTTATTGCATACAACCCAATATTCCAAGATAATCCCCATCCGTAAAGAGACAAGTAATGTATGGAAGCAAGAAAGCAATGATGAACTTTGATAATATGCAGTATATCCTTCTGGTGATCCACCTCAACTTTTCATTTAACGTGTATTTACACAATGATATGTTCAGGAAACAAGGTAGTCTGCAGTCAATGGCCTTGATTCACAAAGCCGTGCTATGGGTGTAGCGCACAACGTTACTTGTGCAAAGTTTTCCGCGCGCAAAGTTTGGCATGTGCGTGCTAACAAAGTTCTACGCGTGTTAATGCATCACCATGCGCGCATTTTGCCACGTTAACATGTGAAGAGCGTTGTTAGCGCGTGCGTGTAAACCTGTGTGCGCGTAAAACTTTGCACGAGTAACATTGCACGCGACACCCGTAACACGGGCGTGCTATGCATTAGCACGGCTTTGTGAATCAAGACCAATGTCTTTATTGCACCAATTCTTTACACAAAATACAACATGGATTTATCTTAAAACAATCACACATACAGTATGCTGGTGATTATAGCATGTTTGGGGGCTTTGCTATTAAGACTTGATGAAGAGCCACACCTGGCTTGAAAATGACACTAGTTACTTTCAAGCCAGGCGTGGCTTTTCATTAAGTCTTAATAGCAAACCCCCCATACATGCTAGAATCACCAAATTTGCTAGGTATGTTGACGAGAACAGTGGGTGCTGGAGAAAAAATCAAAATGACTTTGTAGTTTTTATTATTATTTTTATGTATAGAGTGACAACATATTCCGTAGCGCTGTACAACATCCAAAACATATAATAATGGGGAGCATAGATACACGAGTAGTTCAACATACTGTACAATCAGGACAACTGGTGATACAAGTACCGATACATACAACAGATGTGTAGTTTGAATAACATCACCAATACTGATAGATGTTCTTTTGATAAATTGCACAGAAACAGGAAACAAAAGGGGGAGGTCCCTGCCCTTGCAAGCTCAAAATCTAGAGGGTAGTGGGGATGAGACGCTGGGGAAGTAGACAAGGGGATGGAAGATGAGGCAGTGAGCTTTAGATTCTAGCTATATCAAATATAAGCTTGCATGAAAAGGTGTATCTTGAGGGTATATTTGAACATTTCCAGGCTTGGAGCATGACGGATAGGTTGTGGTAGAAATCTCCAAAGAAAAGGCGACACTCATGGGAAGTCCTGGATGTGAGAGTGAGAGAAGGTGACAAAGCTGGACAACAAGAGGGTCTCTTGGAAGGAGCAAAGGTTCCAGGATGGAAGATATCTGGAGATTAATAAGGAAATGTATGGCAAGGATAGCCTATGTAGAGCTTTGTATAATAGTAGTGTTAGGAGTTTGAAATGGACCCTTTGGGTGAATGGTAGCCAATGGAAGGATCGGCAGAGAGGGGCAGCATCAGATGAAGGAGAAGTGGATGGGACAAGCAGCAGAGTTCAGTAGGAACTGGAGAGTTGCCAGTCTGTTTTTGGTAGGCCACAGACAGGGCTGTTTCTTGGGCAGTGCGGACAGGCCCTGGGCGCAGACCGGCAAGTAGAAGAAGGGGGGGCGCAGGCAGAAGGACGTAAAGGGGTTCTTTCGCGAATGAGAAAAAAAAATAAAAAGTGGTTTACGCATAAACTATTAAACATCCTTCTAAAATAGTGTAAAAAGTTTTTTTTAAAAATGAATGGTTTCATCAATACAACATGTATTGTAAATAGTGACAGATGACGGCTGGGAGGCTAATCCATTTGTTAGGGGTGTTTTTTTTTTACTTTCTTTTCACAACCATAACTGCTGCCTACATAGTTTTCAGTGGTATAACCCACTTCTAGCAGGAATCGCGGTTATAGCCCTAATGGCTGAGCTCATCTGAGCTGCTGAATATGTGTTTACATTGTTGCTAGGCAACCAGACCCCGGGGCAGAGACTCGTTTGTAAAAAGAGTCATAAGCAGCTGGGAGAATCAGTCCCATCTACGCCATATGTTTCTTTGTCAGATTCGATTCAATTTGATTTGATTCATTGATATGATTTGATTCAATCTGACATGTCCGATTCATGATTCGATTCAATTCGATTGAAATGAAATCGAATCATGAATCGGACATGGCAGATTGAATCAAATCAATGAATTGATTCAAATTGAATCGAATCTGACAAAGAATCATATGGTGTAGATGGGACTGATTCTCCCAGCTGCTTATGACTCTTTTCACAAATGAGTCTCTGCCCCCAGGGTCTGGTTCCCTAGCAACAATGTAAACACATTGAGCATCTCAGCTGTTATAGCTGTTAGGGCTATAAGGTGATTCCTGCTAGAAGTGGGTTATACCACTGAAAACTATATAAGCAGCACCCCTAACAAATGGATTAGCCTCCCAGTTCTTCATAAGTCACTATTTACATTACATGTTGTATTGATGAAACCATTCATTTTTTAAAAAAACTTTTTACACTATTTTAGAAGGATGTTTAATAGTTTATGCATAAACCACTTTTTATTTTTTTCCTCATTCGCGAAAGAACCCCTTTAAAGCTGTATACAACCCTTACATAATATTCAATAGAAAAAAACACGTTTTCCTACTTTTTATATGCCATACTGTTATCATATTTGCTTTTGTGCATAAGTATTATGATTCATTTAGAAATTACAAGTTCCCAAAGTACAGTTTTTTTTTGCTCTGAGAGCTGACATTGCATTTTATTCATAACTGGTTTATTCCTTTTTGAATTTTGAGCAGAAATGCTTTCTGAGTGTCTGACAGTGTTCAGGAGTGTCTGAATTTTCAGAGAAGTATTTACTTAATTGTATTAAGTGAGGAATGTAAACACAAGATTATCTCCAGTTCGGATGTGTCCAGCTTTCTCTGCAGGGAACTTGTAAGTCCTGTGTTTAACTAATTGAATGCTGTTCTAGTAAAAAAAAAAATTGGTGGTAGTATATAATATGCTGTAAATAATATTTTAGAGCAAAGAGGAAATGCTGGGGTTCATTCCGCTTTAACCGCTAGGCAGCTGGTGACGCGCAGTGCAGCCAAATGGAAGAAGAAAGATGATTACCAGCGCAATCACCTTCCTTGACTCCTCCTAGGCTGCCTGCATCAGGTGTCAAGTTCTTATCACGTCACCACCGTGTGATGACACTGATGTCCTGTAGCAGTACTGCAGGCTGTCTGTGCGGTGCCCATAGAGGAGTCGTCTTTCCAGGCTCTCGTCGCCTGTGTGTTTTCCTGGTCCCCGCTTCCTCCTGGATGAGCGGCTGGTCACTACTAGAAAGTAGGCAAATCTACTTGTGACCTATGGCTGTGTGACTTGCACATAAGGGCTCGCAAGTCCACGGTGGGGGAGGGGGGATAGGAACGCAATTTTTATACCCTCGCCCTGGGTGCAATTTAGCCTAGAAACTGCCCTGGCCACAGAGTAGGGTATTTCAGTAATGCATGATACATGATTAGAGAATGGACAAGCCTTTTAGTAGGCTCTTGGGTAAGGAAGGGATGAATTCTGGATTTTTTAACTTGGAAGTAGTAGGAGGTTGGTAATGTGTTAATATGTGGTTGAAATGAGAGCTCAGAGCCCAGAGTTACCCCCAGACAACGTTTGATTTTTGAGAGAATATACAATCTATAAAAAGTTATCATAGGAAAATTGTTTTTTAAATGTGCTTAAATTACACTACCCATCGCTAGTGACAATTTACATATATCATCAGAAAAAATTGTGAATTTCTTGGCAGGGTTTCTATGTAGCCGAGGCAAGTTGTAATGCTTTGGCCAGGGTTTTCTGTACAGCCACAATACTGCTGTGTTAGGATTCCAGGCAAATATACCTATTGTTTGCACTAATAAAAATATATTTTATAAAATAACTTGGGATCCCCCTTCAAAGCTTCTGCAACACCTTGTCACCTATGGTGGCTGGTATAGCCAGAATGCAGAGCCTGGACCACATGAGGCTGCGCAGCCTGAGCTATACCAGCTCGCCTGGTCCATTATATGGGGGAAGGGGCTCTGGAAGACTGAGGTGGCAAAGCCCCACATCTCCCCAGAGCCCTTGTCCATACCATACCATTTGTGACTACTGCCAACACCCACGCTCTTCCACCCCCCACCCACCAAAACACATAGCATCCACCCCTGCTAGCACCCAGGGCACCCACAATACCCTGCTCTGCTCTGACATTCCTGGTGACCCCTACACATGCTACACTGCCGCACAGTACCCCAGCTCAGGGCCGGCCCGCTCATGAGGCGGGGTGAAACATTTGCCTCAGGCGGCAGATCTGGGGGGGCGGCACCCGCCTGTCCATGGATGCTGGGGGGCCGCCCGTCAAGCTGGAGGGGTAGCTGGCAGAAAGGGGGTATTGGGCCTAGCGGTGAGGAGGGGGGTCGGACCCCCCCTCCCTCACCTGGGTCCCCCGATCTGCTCTCCTCCTCCAGCGTTAAGTACCAGCGTGCATATGATGAAGAGGCAACGGGTGGGGGAATCACTCACCTCTTCCGTGTTCCATCGTGTGCTCCACTGACGTCACTTCCGGCAACGCCGCCCACTGTATTGTAAGTGGAAGTGACGTCAGTGGAGCGCACGATGGAACGCGGAAGAGGTGAGTGATTCCCCCGCCCGTTGCCTCTTCATAATATGCACGCTGGTACTTAACGCTGGAGGAGGAGCGCAGATCGAGGGACCCAGGCGAGGGAGGGGGGGTCCGACCCCCCTCCCCATCGCTAGGCCCAATACCCCCTTTCTGCCAGCTCCCCCTCCAGCTCCCCCCCCCCCCCCCCACGGCTGGGGGGGGGGGCGGCGATTTTTTCTAATTTTGCATCAGGCGGCAAAAATTCTAGGGCCGGCCCTGCCCCAGCTCACTCTTACCGCCCAACAGGGGTCTTTTTTAAAGTTTTTTTTTTCTCCCTTTTTCCCACTGTTCTTAACATACCTTGTAAAATTGGTGAGTCTATGTATAGAGACTTTGCTATTAGCTGCTAAAATCAGCACTACTGACTTCAATGTAATTTGCTAAAATGTTTCCTCGAAAATTCACGAAACGATTGTAAATTTGACAAACTTTTTGCTTATCCCTAGTTGGTAATCTTGCCCTGTGTGCAATGCAGTGCCCCAGTGTGAAACTAGCCTAAGCCGAATTACGCTTAGTGCCTATTAGTATTAGGGTGAAGCTAGTGTAAATCTGGGAATACGAATACACAATGAGGTTTTTTGGCAGATATACTTTACGATCGTTTTTCAAATTGATTTCCATTCCCTTCTATGAGAAAATCATCATTAGATTCTTTTAGTTAAAGTGTTAAGCTTATTATACGGTTACTTGCCTGGCTGCGTAAGATCATTGTCACATTAGCACTTTGTTGTTCCACAGCAGGTCATATTTAAATTATCAACAGAAAAACATTGTTTACGCTAATAGCAATGCTTAAAGGGAACCTGTACTGAGTAAAATTATTTAAAATAAATACATGAGGTAATTTCAAATGAATGTTAAATAGTTACCTTGCCATCAGTTCCTCTCAGAAGCTCACCATTTTCTTCTGACAATGATCCCTTCCAGTTCTGACAAAATTTTGTCAGAACTGAGATATATCAGTTGCTGTCGGTTATATATCAGTTGCTATCGGTTATAGCTGAGTGGACAACTGATGTGCCCGGTAATGTCCATGTTTCCCTATGGCTCAAGTGGACGATGTTACAGTTTAACAGTGTGCTGACCAGAAAGCTGTTATGGGGTAATGGTCATTTTCAAAATGGAGGACGGAGAATTCCCTTGATCACAGTGGACAAACAGGACACGGGAGAGGAGAAAGAGATTGAGGAGTAGACTACGCAGGAGGAGTAACACTAGTGTATGTTTATTTTTACTTTAATTTTCAGTTCAGGTTTTCTTTAAAGTATTCTGGTACTTTGCTTTTAACTGTGTATCTGTTGATAGTGAGTAGATTTATTGTGTGACATAAACCTAAAGGGTTAAAGAAAGTGTCGGTGCCAATGTTTATTGTGTGGTAATAGGTGTAAACTCCAGAACCACACATTAGCATTAGCATACGTATCTGATACACATCATTTGGATGTTTTGTGTTCTTTTACAAAAACACGTGCATTACAGCTAACAGCAATATTCATCCTGAGCATCACCATTGAAAGGTATTGAGTCTGCAATGTACGCAGCTTCATAAGCATGTACGCCACAGCGCACTGGCATTATTCGCTTTCCCGCAGTGCACACAATGAGAATGGTCCAAGTCCCATAGAAGAGAATCGGAGGCTTAGTGTAATGGACAAAGTGTGGAAGAGAGAGGTGAGTATGAGTCTCAGCAGCTCTACTCTCTCAAAACATGGACCTACTGTAGTTGACAGGTAACTGTAGCTCCAAGCAACCTTATGGGCTTCTCCATCTACAGTTATGAATCAAGATGTCACCATTTATTGGCTAACTTATAAAAAGAGTAAGCTTTTGGCTAATAAGCCTTCTTCAGACTCTATTCCTGTAGACTGCCACAATATTGGAGCACAACGCTTATACACAATCCAACATCAGAAGGAGGTACAGAGATTTGTTTTGCCAATATAATTGTCATTCAGATGCATTCATTACAACAGGACATCAAAAGGATCTTTGCAAGGATGTCTGATAATCCTTCAATCCTTGCAGACATAAAGCCTCATACACAAGTACATGGCATGTCACTCTGCAGGAGTCAGGACCCCATCCCTTAGGTGATATTGCAGAGCAAAGGTTGTAAAGATCTATTGCTAGCCTGCAGGCTAGCTACATGTTCTGTTGCTAGGCAGGGCAGAGGGGTGTTTGAGCAGCGCAGGTATGAAGTCACATGGGAACTGGGTGAGTGAAGAGAACAATGCTCTCAGTCATCACTCCTTCAAAGTAACCCTCCAAGCTAATCGCTGGCCGAGCATCTGAGGGGTCGGGGGCTGCTGTACACACACTGGATTCTCTGTAAAGGCAGTTGTCATCAGCGGCCTCAGCCTAGTTCCATTTTGTGTGTGTACACAGCTTAAAGAGACTCTGGGGGAGATTTATCAACGCATTACCGACAGTTTTTTCTTCTTAATTTGTTCTAACCAGCAGGGAGAACAGTTCTGCATGATAATAAGAACCTTCCTAAATCCTAGGTAATAGTGGCAATTTAGCACAAATTTCTAGAGCTGCACTACAATTAAGAAAAGTGCAAATCCATCCCTAAACTGGCGCAGATTAAGAAGTGCTTGATAGCAGTTCTACACAGGGGCGTAGCAATAGGGGGTGCAGAGGTAGCGACCGCATCGGGGCCCTTGAGCCAGAGGGACCCTGAAGGGCCCTCCTTCAACTGCAGTATTAGCTCGCTATTGATCCTGTGCTCATAAAATCACTTCTATAGATACTTTGAATAGTGGTAATCATTAACAAACTGTTCCCCTTCCCCTTCTAGCACTTCTGACACTGCAGTTGCCATTGGCAGGTTTTGGTGCGCCGTATTAATTGTTATGTATAGAGTGCTTGGGAGCCCCATTGTAAAACTTGCATCGGGGCCCAAAGTGCCTTAGCTACGCCCCTGGTTCTACAGATGTAGAACTGCAGGCTAGACATGATTGCAGAGTGCAGGCTATACATGATTTGTGATGTGCTCCTCCCCCCTGCTGAATTCCTCCTCAGAGCCTGCTGCTATTAATACAGCAGGTGTGTTGGTTACCTCAGCAGCAGCAATTCCTCTCACACACTGCACTGTCTGAGAGACCTTCCTAGCTCCTCCTATTATACAACAGTTTTAGAAGGAATTTGCTCTATCTAATGGTTTCTTAAGATACCTGAGACAGTTCTGCATGGATTTCTAAAAACCTACCAATATTTTGTCTCAGACACTCACATAAATCTGGCCCTCTGTACATAAAAAAAAAAAACACTCTGGTGGATACTTACCTTGGCAAAGGGAAGCATCAGTGTCTCAATGAGGCTTCCCCGTCCCCTGCAGCTGCAGGCAATCCATCGCTGGCTCCCCTGAATCCTCCCGGAATCCTCCCCCGGTAAGCCTGACAAGGAAGGATTTATTTACCTCACCGGGATCCATTGCAGACGCAGTAGCGGCGCTTTGTTCGGGCCAGGCGGAAATAGCCGAGCCCGATCGTATCTGCTCTACTGCGCAGGCGCTAAAGACTCGTGCCTGTGCAGTAGAGCGGATCGATCGGGTTCAGCTATTTCCGCCTTAACCCGAGAGAAGAATGGCTAGTGCACCTGCGCAGGATCATGGTAGGTATATATTTACCTCGACACATTTCGGGGGACCCAGGCAGGCTAACGGAGGGACGGAGGAGGCCCTCCTGAGGTAAGTATCCCCCAGAGGGATTTTTTTTAAAATTGCAGATCCTCTTTAATGCTGGGTACACATTATGGGCTTGATTCACAAAGCAGTGCTAACTTAGATAGCACGCCCTAAAAGCCCATAGCACGTCTAGAGTAACTTATGACGTGCTATAATGTCGCACAGGGTGTACCCGAATCGCCACACGGTGCGACGATTTGGGCGCATCGGGTGCGACGTTATAGGAGCACCCAGTGCAACGTTTTTAGGTGCGGCGCTAAACTTTGCGTGCGCTAACTAAAAGCTTTGGCTGTGCTAACTACTTAGCACCGTAGTTAGCACACCCAAAGCTTTTAGGCGTGCTATCTAAGTTAGCACTGCTTTGTTTCGAGCCCTATGAGATTTTCTGGCCAAAAATAATCAGATCGATTATTTCCAACATGTCCGATTTGCTTTCCGATCGATTTACAAGCATTTTCTGCTTGATATCCTATTAAAGTGAACGGAAATTGATCATAAAATGCTCGGAAATCGATCAAAAAGCAAATTGGACATGTTGGAAATAATCGATCTGACAGTAAATTGGCCAGAATATCTCACAGTGTGTACCCAGCATAAGACTCATGCTGGCATGGAGAGATTGTAGTTCCTTAGAAATAAAGTAATACAATGTTACATGTAAAGAAATGTGCTATTTAAATTCCACTAACATGATACCAGCATAAAAAGAATGCTATACCTGTTTAAATCTCTATCTACAGTTTTGAACCAATGTATATATTTTGTCTCTCTGATTAGTCTTTCTCTATGTGACTTGAAGTTATCCATTGGTACAGTAACCAGAAAGTCACTGAAAGGAATACCGAGGTGACATGCGTATGTACAGTGCCAAGCTGAGCTGGGACCTGGTCAGACTATATTGTAACCTTCGCTGATAAGGAATTACAGCCATAAAACACTTTAACAGAAAATGGATTTAAATAAGATTTTAGCTTGGCATGCCTCAGTGACTATGAAACAGTAAAAACTTGAAAAGTAACATAAAACTTAAAAAGTATGGTAGATTTAAATATGAAAATGAAGCTGTAGGATATCTAAAAAAAAAACATTTTTAGGAGAATGAGAATAGATACAATAGATACAATTGTTTATTTTATAAGTTTATTTTCACCTCGGTTTTCCTTTAAAGCAAATCTGTAGCGACATTTTTTAAAAAGTCAGATACCTATAGAGAGACAAGGCTCTGGATACTATAGAGCAGTGGTGGCAAACCTTTTTGAGACCGAGTGCCCAAACGTCAACTCAAAAGTCTCTTGTCTCTTGTAAAGTGCCAACATGCCAATTTGAACAAAATGACCTCCCCCCTCCTCCTCAGAACATAGGAGATTACAAATACCAGGCCCTCAAACCTAAAGTGACCAGATTTTTCTGGGTTCAACCTTGGACAGGGGAGGGGGGGCCGTGCAGAAAAATGGGCGTGGTCATGACATTGTATGGGCGGAGCTAACATAATGATTTAACAGCGAGGCATAAAAAAGCAGTGTTTCCACCATGATGTCATGAAACGAGGATTCGCATCATGGGTGTGCACAAACTGTGTGATGCTATTTATTAGTATACCCGCCGTAACCCCAAAGCAGCAAATATAGCCAACTATGACCATTAAATAATAAATGCAGCAACAGTTACCCCAGGTACCAGAAAATAAACTCAATGTGGGCAACATTTCAGCAGAAAATAACGCAATGTTGGCAACATTTCAGCATAGACAATTGCCTTCAGATGACCCCAAAGATAAAAGGCAAAGGGGGTCAGATTAAGAGACCTTGGGGGCCATTCAACTGACGACCAATCCACTTTCCAGGAAACTGTTCATCTAGGAATGCTCGGACCTGACACCCATAATGTGGTGGTGCACCATCTTGCTGGAAAAACTCAGGGAACGCATAAAGAGGGAAACACATCATCATGTAGCAATTTCGCATATCCAGTGGCCTTGAGGTTTCCTTTGATGAAGAATGGTCGCACTTTCTTTGTACTCCATATACCACACCATACCATGATTTTTTTGTTCCAGCTGTCTTGGAGGGATATATCCAATGTGGGTTAGTGTCAGACTAATAGCGGTGGTTTTGTTTGTTAACTTCACCATTCACATAAAAGTTTGCCTCATCACTGAACAAAATCTTCTGCGTAAATTGAGGGTCCTGTTCCAATTTTTGTTTTGCCCATTCTGCAAATTCAGTGCGCTGATCTGGATCATCCTCGTTGAGATGCTGCAGTAGCTGGAGTTTGTAAGGGTGGCATTTGTGAGTAGCTAACATCCGCCAAAGGCAGGGGTCTAGTCCTGGGAAAAGAGGTGAGTGGACACACCTGGAAAACTCCTGGTGCCAAAAATGGGCGTGGTCAAGCATAATGTGGGCGTGGTCACGGGTGGGGCCAAATATACATGACCTTAGCAGTGATGTAAAAGGTCTGCCAGGGGAAGTTTGAGCTCTGCCGTAGTGTATCCCCCCAAAATAGATGTAATCTGACAGCATTTCACCAAAAGACACATAATCTGGTAGAAGTTCCTCCAAAATACAGATAATATGGCAGTGGCTCCCCCAAAATAGACAATGTGGCAGCAGCAGTTCCCCCAACATACACATAATTTGGAAGCAGTTCCCCAAAATACGCGAAACCTGGCAGCGGATAACCCAAAATACACGTAACACCCAAAATACATATAATCTGGCAGCAGTGGTCCCCCAAACATACACAGTCTGGCAGCAGTTCCCCAAAATATGCGTAACCTGGCAGCAGATGT
This sequence comes from Hyperolius riggenbachi, assembly GCF_040937935.1. Classification (NCBI taxonomy): domain Eukaryota; kingdom Metazoa; phylum Chordata; class Amphibia; order Anura; family Hyperoliidae; genus Hyperolius; species Hyperolius riggenbachi. The sequence goes on from NC_090651.1 coordinate 253,387,309, forward strand.
TCCCCTAACATACACATAATCTGGCAGCTGTTCCCCAAAATACATAACAGTGGTTCCACAAAAATGCAGATAATCTGACAGCAGTTCCCCCAAAATAGGTACCCCCAGCATAGGTAGCCAGGTCTATAGGTGTCCCCAGTATAAGTAGGCATGAGTATAGTAGTCCCCAGTATATGTAGCCAGAGGTATATGTGCCTAGTATATGTAGCCAGGGGTATATGTCCCCAGTATATGTAGCCAGGGGTATACATGCCCAGTATATGTAGCCAGGGGTATATGTGCCTAGTATATGTAGCCAGGGGGTATGTGTCCCCAGTATATGTAGCCAGGGGTATATGTGCCCAGTATATGTAGGCAGGGGTATACATGCCCAGTATATGTAGCCAGGGGTATATGTGCCCAGTATATGTAGGCAGGGGGTATATGTGCCCAGTATATGTAGCCAGGAGTATATGTGCCCAGTATATGTAGGCATGTAGGCAGGGGTATATGTCCCAGTATATGTAGGCAGGGGTATATGTGCCCAGTATATCTAGGCAGGGGTATATGTGCCCAGTATATGTAGTCAGGGGTATATGTGCCCAGTATATGTAGCCAGGGGTATATGTCCCAGTATATGTAGCCAGAGGTATATGTGTCCCAGTATATGTAGTCAGGGGTATATGTCCCAGTATATGTAGTTAGGGGGTATATGTGCCCAGTATATGTAGTCAGGGGGTATATGTGCCCAGTATATGTAGTCAGGGGTATATGTCCCCAGTATATGTAGGCAGGTGTATATGTGCCCAGTATATGTAGCCAGGGGTATATGTCCCAGTATATGTAGCCAGAGGTATATGTGCCCCAGTATATGTAGTCAGGGGGTATATGTGCCCAGTATATGTAGTCAGGGGGTATATGTGCCCAGTATATATGTAGTCAGGGGGTATATGTCCCCAGAATAGGTAGTCAGGTGTCCCCCAGCAGGAGGGGAGCAGCGGAGTGGAAGGAGAGCTGTGAGCAGCGGTGGAGAAGGGGGACCATCTCCCGCCCCCCTTCCCTCACATTGAGGCTCTCCTTCCCTCACTCTCCCCTCCAGAAGTAATGTGCGAGCAGCCGGCAGTGGGCGGGACTTACCTCTCCTCGTTCCGGTGCGAGCACTCCACTGCCGCTAGACTGGTCTGTTCCAGACCAGAGCAGCGGCACGCAGATCCGGCGTCGGAACGAGGAGAGGTAAGTCCCGCCCGCTGCCGGCTGCTCGCACATTACTTCTGGAGGGGAGAGCGAGGGAAGGAGAGCCCCAAGGTGAGGGAAGGGGGGGGGGGGTAGATGGCCCCCCTTCTCCACCGCTGCTCACAGCTCTCCTTCCACTCCGCTGCTCCCTCCACACATGCCAGGGTGGACGGCGTCCACCCTCAGGAAATAGTAAGTGGACACCGTCCACCCGCGTCCACGCCCCACTCGACCCCTGAGAATAACCCTTCATTCTGCCAATGCTGCCAAATGCCTGTTTGATCTGCACATTCTCAAGCTTGTAAATGATTGTTTGTCTGTACAATTGTAATGCCTGTTTGCATTGTTTGTTGCTGCTGTCCTTGTATTGATGCCAAAGCCATGTGAACCACAAACAATTCCGGGTACATAAATGTACTTGGCAAAATAAAGTGATTCTGAGTCTGTCAGTACGCGGTAATTCCCGAAGGCCTGTTTTTGGCGGAGCAGTGCCAACAATCCCCAGTGTAAAACCGGCTTCAGGCGTTTGGGAAGTGCAAAGCAGGAACTTGATAGTCCTCTTAGGAGGTCAGTTGTGTGATCACTATAGCTGGAGACCCCCACTTAATAGGCAGGTAAAGTTTGGGGGTGGTTGGGAGGGGTAGTAGAAGTAGAACTAGAATGTGAAAATGGGCGTTAAAGTGAAATTCCATTCTAAGTAAAATGCTATAAGCTGGATTCAGAGCTGAAATTTGATTGGCTGTTTTATGCTCCGCCCACTTTTCCTGGATTTGTAACCTCGGTCACCAATTGTCCACCTGTGCCAAGTGTGGGAACTCTGGCTTGATTACTGTGAGAATGGCAGCCTTTTACATTTTTTCCATTGACTTGAATGGGTGAAATCTGATTTGCTGTTTGTAGCTCCGCCCAGGTGTGCAGGGGGGATGCGAGACCCCCAGAACATATCTTACCAGGTATTAAGGGATCTGTGTACCAAGTTTTGTTCAAAACGGTCAAGCCGTTTTCGAGTGATAGCGGCACATACACACATACACACACACACACACACACACACACACACACACACATGCACATACATACACACACACACACACACACACACACGCACACGCACACACACGCACACGCACACATGCACATACATACACACGCACATACACACACACACACACACACACACACACACACACACACACACACACACACACACACACACACACACACACACACACACATACACACACACACACACACACACACATACACACACACACACACACACATACACACACACACATACACACACACACACACACACACACATCCGATTTTATATATATAGATATGGAAAATGATACTAATCACCAGACAGCTGTCTTCGTAGTGCTCAGAGAGCACAGGAAATAACATCAGAGTTCCTTTTTCTATTGTGAATTTGCTTAGAAAAGGATAAAATCTATTTATATCAGGATGCTTTTCTGCAGGCAGTAAAGTTGCTGTTTATATCAGGAAGACATTTAAATCAAAAAAATGATCAGGCCTTTCACCATAACTAACATAACATTTTGGTGTGTAATTCTGTTATTTTTTTGCAAGTATATTAATTTAACAAATTGCAAGCTAAAGCCTCTTTACCCAAAAGGGCAACCTGCTGAGGCAGGATCGTGTTGCATGGTGGGACAACTGATACACAGGCTCCCAGAAGCCCAAACACATTTCAGAAAAGAGTGTGACCCTCATTGAGAAGAAATTTCCCTTTTTATCTCTTTCTTGCTCTCAGAAGCCATTTTCTGCAAGGAAAGAGTTTTATAGGTGGAATTTCTTAGCAGTGAGGGTCACACTGTAGTCACTTCCTGTCTGAGTCAGGACTAAGTCAGCCAGCTGCATTCCTGATATTTAACTCTTTCAGGCAGAGAAAGAAAAAAAAGGAGCACAGCCTAGTTATTTGTGTGTTAGGCACTGAACATACCCATGTCTATCTCATCATGTCACATGTCACTTCGGGTATCCTTTAAGCTCAGATACACACAGAAGAAATGGACAAATTAAAGCAGAGTGGTAAGAAGATGAAAAAATTTCATCCTATTCAGCTGCTTTCTATTGCACTCACAATTACCTATCCACATTAGAACTGCAATTCTTATAGGATTCAGTAAATGTTATAAGCTTTAGTTGGTGTAAAAGCTCAATTGCTAGCACAGTGGAGCACAGGACAGCCTGTGCTGATTAGGCAGCCATACACACTTACCAATGCACATGCCAATTACCTAGCAATCGTTTGTGTTGTCTGCTTGTAGTAATTCTAGCAACACTTATAATAAACCAGCGTTCTGTTTTAGGTACTGATATTAAAGCTATTATTTGGATAACTGGCTACATCTGCCTTGTGAGCAGGTGTTGTCAGGAGGGGCAGGTTAGGGCCTCTTGCTTGCTTGCTTTTGCATGTCCTGATCCTGATCTGCACAGGTATCCACCTGAACAAACAGTTATTAAGGACAGGTCCCGAATTCTTGAGCTGTGTTTACAGGCAGCACAGCTATCGCTGACAATTTCCTTTTATTTCTAAAATGTTAAGTACCAAGTAAATTTTGCCTTTCTGCCAAAACCGGCTCAGATCTAGTTCAAACACAGATACATACAAAGATAAATAGCTACAGGTGAGAGTGGACCAGGTAAAGCTAAAGATGATCTATAAATGTCCTAGGTGTTGACAAGTGTAGAGTTGTACTTTGAGTAGAAGGATTCTCAGTAGAAAGATCAGTAGAAGGATACTCTTTGTTTGCTGACATTGTTTTTGTTCTCTTTGGGAACCACTAGATAGGATTATAGATGCCACCAGAGATCACAGCTTGGGGTAGCAACTAGCAAGGAGGCTACCCCAGTCTTGACTTTAAATTCTATAGTATCATGTCAGAACCCATTCATGACTTATCTATTTAAAGTTTCTATGTGTTTGCACAAATTTTCCTCCATGTGTCCTGGTTACCAACCACAATCCAAAAACACACAAGTAGATTTGTGTTGTATTGAATAGTGACCCGTGACTGTGGAAGGGACATTGGATCGTCATCCTGGAAGGCCAGTGAGTAATGTAAATGGTTAACTTTATTTTAAAATGTCATGCCTAATATAGCTGCAGTACATAACTACAGCAAATAAATAGGGTAATAACTCTCACACAGTCCAAGGTATAGATTCTCTCTGACCACCCTCAATGGGCTGAGTCTGCAGTTGCACTTTAAAGTTTCCAATCAAACAATGGCCTGCATATGGCTCTTATTTTCTTCCACCGTCAATGTGAGCAATATCTGAAAGCCATAATAAAAGCAAACCGAGGGACTTGTAACAAGTAGACATGTTTACAATTAAGCCGCAACTGCAGTATTTTGTGGATAACACTACAAATTTACTGACTGGCTTTGTGTGTTGCCTGGAAGCGAGCTGTCATGTAAGCAGGTTTTTTTTTAACTTACTGTATTTGCAAAACATTTTATAAAGAATCAGATGAGTAAAAGAAAAAACGCAAAAAACAGATTTATATTTTAATCGGGGACAGTTTTAGGTAGAACAGGACCCTGGGCAAAAATGAGTGAGGGGATCCATACATTTACATACTTTACTGACAGTAAATTTGTGAACTCTTCAGTGCCTGTCTTGTGGGGAGTGGATACTCTAAGAAACTTGGCCCCTAAGCAATTGCCCAGTTTGACCCTATGGATGCTCTGGTCCTCAGTTTAATTTTAAAAGATTGCATGGCTTTTCCTACGTAATAATTGCAGTCACATAATGACACACCAGCAGATAGGTGGTAAGTAAGGTTTGAAAGAAGCTTTAGGGCCCTTTCACACTGAGACGGTGGGGTGCGGTAAATTTACCGCAGCCCAGTGAAAGTCTATGGGGGAGTTCACACTCCCCATGTTACTGTAGGCTGTGGCTGAGGTGCCCTAACGCCTGTCCATGCACTTTACCGGGCGGCTTCTGCTGCGATCTGCGTTGGGCCAGAAGTCATGTAAGTCTATGGTATCGCACATGTATTTAAAAAACCTGCTGCACTTTTCAGTGTCGCACATGCGCAGAAGCATATTTTAACAATATGCTTCCGCGCATGTCATCGATTAACCAACAGGAAGTGATCGGCACTTCCTGCTTGGCCGGATGCCAGACGAGGATTACCGCATACTAACATGGTAATCCCCGAAGGCCTGATCAATTTGCAGTGTGAAGCCGGCCTTACTGTTTGAAACCAATGGGCAGCAGTAGAAACCTTTGTAAGTATTTCTTCTGGACATATGAAGTCGTTTACATATCCTTCCATGAACTGTGAATGTTTATAGACCAGTCAACACACCTAAAACATCAATAAGCCTAATTAACACATTCATACATTTATTATGGAAATCAGGTTACAGTTGTTATGTGAATTGTTAGTCATTTACATGTAAACAAATTACTGGATTACTGAGAAGGCTAAATGTACTAGCACACTGTGGCCTATATTTACAAATGCCAGGTATTGTACATCACAGTTCCTTGCTTTTTTTGCTGCCATGATCACCTAGCCACAAGGCAAGTGGCAGCTAAAGCACAAAAGTGCACCCTATAGCACTTTTGTAGCCATGGCCAGCTCCTGTCACATATACAAGTTTTTTTCGACTAGTGTACTAGTACCCTCTGGACACAGTGTAAGTCGGAGGAAAGAACAGCGTATGCACATACAGTAAGTGTACAATTTACAGATCATAGGTAGGTGTATGTACGTGTACAGTGCATGGATAAGTGGACATTGCATGGGTAAGTGTACATTGCTTGTATGTATAAATACATACATATATGTATGTATATGTATTGCTTGTATGTATATGTGTGTGTATAGCTGGTGGGTAGGTGTCTAGCATGTGTGTATACAGCATGTGGGTAAGTGTAGATTACATGTGTACAAAGCATGTAGGCAAGAGTATAGTGCTTTATTCACAGCATGTAGGTAAGTGCACAACATGAATGTACAGCACCTGTGTAAGTGTACAGCAAGCCAGCACCCTGCCCAAGCCACACAGCACCCTGCCCTGGCAAGCCAGCACCCTGCCCAAGCCACACAGCACCCTGCCCTGGCAAGCCTGCACCCTGCCCAAGCCATACACATACCTCCCAACTTTTTGAGATGAGAAAGAGGGACACTTAAGCCATGCCCCTGCCACACCCCTGATCACACCCCCTAGTCACGCATACCATAAAGATTTCATAAGAAAAATTTTGTTTTATAATTCAAACCACACTGGTCCTTTCTATCCTGGTTCAGTTTCCTTCATATTAACATTTTAAAATTAGTGATATATCAATTTAAAGGATGGGAAAAAAGTTTAGAGTCAACCAAACACATTTATTAGTAGAGCACTATACATATTTACATAGAAAGATGGACAACGTCCTGAAAGAGGGACAAATGAGGAGGAAAGAGGGACAGAGGGACAGGGCTCCCAAAGAGGGACTGTCCCTCCAAAAGAGGGACAGTTGGGAGCTATGCACACATCACCCTGCCCCAGCAAGCCAGCACCCTGCTCAAGCCACACAGCACCCTGTGCTCAGAAAGCCAGCACCCTCCCCAAGCCACACAGCACCCTGCCCCAGGAAGCCACACACGCTATGCTGGACGTCGCAGCCGAGATGGCTGTTTATGATTGTATAAGCCGAGGATTATGTGTACATGTGCCCTCTAAGCTTGTTGAAAGATCTGTTGTCCCTCCTCATAGCAATAGAAGTGTGACTAAAACCAGGCACCTGTGCAGTGCTTGGCTCCCAAATAGTCTCCTAAGGCAGTGGTTACCAAACCTTTTTGGATAAAGGCACCCTTGATGGCTTGGAAATTTTTTCAAGGCACCCCTCGGCAAAAACTACCACCGAAATGCCGTTATGACCCTTATCAGGCGACAACCCACTCCAAGTAGCTAGTGATGCTTATTAGGCACCGCAATTCCTCATGTTCAACTACAACCATGGTTGCGGGGACTAAAGGTTAACTAGCAGGTAATGCAGCCACATTGTAGATCAATGCGCGGTTGCATTACCTGATGGTATTGCATAAAGGATTGGGATGCATGCCTCGGCAACACACCTTTGTTCATCAGAGGTGCAGTCTTCTCTTTATCTTTGTCAAGATGGTCACCTGCATTCAGTACAACTGGGGACCCTGACTGTAAACAAGTCCCAAATGAGATCACAGCAGGAGCTTTGCTAAGGATCTGTTGAGTGTCAGTTTGTTTTGAGGAGGTTTTAGGTGGGAAAAAGACAATGAAGGGATGGCAAAGAGAAATAAATTAATGGACATATACTACCTCAAAGCAAGAAATCTGAAGGAATTAACACAAGTATAGCTGTTACTCCTGATACAATACTCGAGCCTGAAGCTCTGAAAAAGTGTGCGTTAGAAAGTGCCTGTTGCAGGGGCTCCTGGCCAGGTACTTTAAAGCCATACAGTGCATACAGTTGCAGCAAGCTTCCATTTTCAAATTAGGTGAAACCTGACTTATAAAAATTAAACTGTATTTTATTAGATTAATTATAACTGTTCACAGACTATTGTGAAATAAAAGTTTATAAGATATGATTCAGAATGGTATCCTGAAATTCCAATAAAAGGTTATGCTCTTGAACTCTTGGTTCCTGACCACCCTGTTATAAATATACACAAAGAGGCATCCAGACACAAACAGATGACACCTAGATCTTGTGTGCAACTACACAAGTTATTTTTGGTGCCTGGGGCTGTTATAAAGCACTTGAAGTTCATAATGGAGAGCTGGAGGAAAGTGAGTACTGTATATTCTGGCGTATAAGACTACTTTTTAACCCTTGAAAATCTTCTGAAAAGTTGGGGGTCGTCTTATACGCCGGGTGTCATTGATGCCGGGTGATACGCCCTATCCTGTTACCGATCTCGCTGCCGAGGACTGCAGTGAAGCAGCGCAGGTGCACTTGTGCAAGATCTGAGAGGCAGAGAAGGAGGTAAATAGGATACAAGGACGGGCCAGAAGCTTTAAAGAGGCGTGTTTTATGGGCACAGAGCAATCTATTCTTCCATACCTCTCTGATAAACAGGTAAACAAGGAGAGCTGACCAGTCCACTTAGGGAGAGGGAGAGTTGACCAATCCAACCAGTCAATCGCCTATATACTGTTATACACTGGGTACCACATACAGTACAGCACCAGTATCTGTTCATACATAGCACCAGAATATGATATGTTTTTTTATTTTAATTTGGTGTGCGTTGGAAGAGGGGTACTCTTATATGGCAAGTATATCCCAAACTCTATATTTTAACTGGAAAATTAGGGGGGTCATCTTATACGCCCAGTTGTCTTATTTGCCGGAATATACGGTAGCTATGATTCGCCTGCGTTGTAATCTATGCGCAGGGAAAAGTCGAAAGACGGCTCTTCCTGTGCTTGGTAATCTCAGGGTATATAACCAGTGGCATAGCTAGGGATCATGGGGCCCCATAGCAAAACTTTCATGGGGCCCTCAGATGCAGGCACTCTTAACCATTTCAGGACCTGCCGCCTAACCCCCCTTAAGGACCAGGCATTTTGTGGTGGGGGTGCGCGCATTTGGGGGGGTCAGGCGGCCGGATCCACTCTGTGGCTGGCTGGGCAGTGTCCACCCTTTCACCAGCAGCCATCACTCACCTTCCAGGCTCCAGCGATGAGCCGCAGTAGCCCTCTCTTCTTCGGCCAGCATCTCTGCTCCTAATGCCGCTCAGTTCTGGGTCGCGGCTTGATGACGTCATCAAGCTGGGACCCGGAACTGAGCGGCATTAGGAGCAGAGTTGCCAGCCAGAGCAGAGGGGGGCATCGATCGTCACTGGAACGGCAGGGAGGTGAGTGGATCCTCTTCTTTCCCCCCCTGCCGCTGCCACTGTCAAAGTGATCACTACGATCCGCCGGCGATCGTTGTGATCACGTGATCAGCAGCCATACGCGATGGCTGCTGATCACTGAGGGGAGATGTCAGCTGTCATATGACAGCTTAATCTCCCCCTCTGGGTGTGCACGATCGTGTTGGGAGCGGAAACGGCGGGCCGGCGTAGATTCTACGCCGCATCAGGCTAGAACAGCCACAAGTGAGGCATAGAATCGAATGCAGGTGGTCCGGAAAAGAAGCAATGCCACCTGCCCCTACCCTATGAATATGAGTTAATTGGGCAATTTACATTCTCATGCAATCAAAATTGCACAGTTAATGAGCACTAAGACAAAATCAAAGGTTGGAGAAACATAAGAAAGTTAATAGTGAGCACATCAAGTACCATCTGGGCCTCCTTTGCTCCAGGGCCCCAAAGCAGATGCTATGGCTACTATGTCTATTGCTATGCCCCTGTATATAACAAGTATATTCCCCAACTGATTACATAATTTTACCCTTGGTCATGTAGTTTGGGGTCTAGCTACTGCAGGTTCGCAAATTATGGTGAGTTTGTTTTTACAATTTTGTCTGCACCACTATAGCCTTAATTAATGTTACAGCCTATTGCGGCGCCCAAATATGCTGCATCATGGGAACAAAAATGACCAGTTTTGAGGAAAGTAACCATAACATGTTAATCATGATGTTCAAGATGTTCATTACTCCATGCTCGTGACAATTCATTCTGTTCTGCAGCCTGCTATGCTTCTCTCATGATATTGGGGTTTCACCACACAAGTCTTTGGGAACTGCACATACGTAGATAGAAGGAGGGGTGGTGATTTGCAGCTATGCAGAAAGAAAAGTCTTGGAAAGCTGTCCAGACAATAGATAGTAGTGTGCAGTGTTCAGGTCCAGGACAAGGTTCTGTAGCAATTTCAAAGTATTCCCCCCCCCCCCCCCCCAAGTACTATCTAGTGGTCTAGTGGTTCCCCCCCATCGTACCACAGTCTCCTCTGGTAATCCAGTGGTCTCCTCATAGTATTCCTTTGTAGTTTAGGGGTACCCCCATCACCCGCAACATACCCTGGTAGTCTATTGGTCACACACACACATAATATTCCCTGATTGGTTATCAGTGTCTGAGCAGATGCAGTCATTAGAACAATTGTGCAGAGAGCAAAATGTTTCTTCTTTCATTGCCCTTAGTTCTCAGTCTCTCAGGACGAGGCCTCCTGTGGCGTCTGGGTCCTCCTGCAGCTGCATCCCTTGCAGGGTCTATTGTCACGCCCCTACCGGTGGTCAAGTAGCTTTCTCATCCCCATACAGCTTTCCCTGGTTGTCAGTAAATCCTCCCAACCCCCCCCCCCCCCCCCCACACACACACACACACCAACACACGCGCAGTATCACCTGGTGGTCCAGTGGTCCTCATAGGATTCCCTGGTGGTTGTCTGGTGGCTCCCCCCATTCCCCCACAATATTCCCTGGTGGTGGTCTAGTGGTCCCCTCATAGCACTGTATATTGTGTGGTAGCCCCCTTGGTGTGCTCCCCCAAATACAGAGTTACGCACAGTGGGTGGGGTTTACAATAGAAGCTCACCTCCTCCAGACTCCAGCCGCTAGAGATGCCATGTGTCTTCTGCAGCTCTGCCCGATCTTTACTATTTAATCTCAGGTCAGAGTGGCAGAGAGTGGACAGTGGTGTAGAAGACAGACGGAACTTCTAGCGACTTGAGCCTGAAGGAGGTGTGCCTCAATTATAACCACCCTACCCAGATGCATATCTGGAAGGGTGCAGGCATGGCATGTGCCCCAGGCGACCTCCTGCTTCAAACAACAGGGGGGGGGGGGGCAGTGCTGCTGACAGCATTCCTGAGTCTAAGGGAGTAACAATCATCCAGCAGCCTGGCTGTCTCAGTCTTTGTCATATATCTACATTAGAAGCTATTGAGAGGTGAACTTCCGAACTTTTCCCACTCTCCCTACCACAGATCATGTCTCAGACCCCTGAGATAGCAGCAGATGCTTTTGGTCTGGAGGTTTACAAGATCTCCCATTTATTCTCCTCTCTGTCATTCACACATTCATCAGCCTTATCTCAGTGTGCTGTTTACTTACTTTTATTTATGACACTCTGCACTTTAACCATTACCCTGCTGGAATATATGTGGCCAGTTTTAACAACTTCTCTCTTGTACAGTGTACCTCAATAATTAAAATACATTATATTTCTAGCTCAGTATCTATCTACTGATATTTAATAGGTTGTCAGGCTTTTCCTATGTTAATCATTGCTGCAAATGTTTCATTGCTTTCATTCATATGTGGTGGCTGCCATATTTAGTTCCTTTTAAACAATACCAGTTGCATGGAAATCGTGCTGATCTTTCTAGTCACTAGGGTCTAAATCACCCACCTGAAACAAGCATGCAGCTAATCTTGTCGGATGTGTCATAGACATTCGATCTGCTTGCTTGTTCAGGGTCTATGGCTTAGGCAGGGAACACACTTGTCTTTCAGTTTTCAGCTCGCCTTTTTCTGCGTACATTTTCTGCACACCAAGTGTGTTTCTATGCAGAAAAACACGTGCGTTTTTTTCACAACAGCTAATGTAATTGATACAGAAAACTGACACAAAATGTGCAGAATTATCATGCAGAATGTCAGTTTTTTTCTGTGCAAGAAAAACACATTAAAGGGAACCTGAAGTGAGTAAAATTATTTAAAATGAACACATGACGTAGCTGCAAATGAATATTACATACTTACCTCACCGTCAGTTCCTCTCAGAAGCTCACCATTTTCTTGTTACAGTGATCCCTTTCAGTTCTGACAAGATTTTGTCACAACTGAAATATACCAGTTGCTGTCAGTTATACATCAGCAGCTGTCAGTTACAACTGAATGTGCAAGGTAATGTCCATGTTTCCCTATGGCTCAAGTGGGTGATGTTAAAATTTAACAGTGTCCTGACCAGGGAGCTGTTATGGGGTAATTGCCATTTTTAAAATGGAGGACAGAGAAATCCATTGATCACAGTGGACAAGCAGGACGCAGGAGAGTAGAAAGAGATTGAGGAGTAGACTACACAGGAGGTAAGTATGACCTGTGTATGGTTATTTTGACTTTTTATTTTCAGTTCAGGTTCTCTTTAAAGGTGGCCATACACTTAGAGATTTGCAGCAGATTCGACCATCAGATAGATTTCTGTCAGATGCCTGTCAAGTCCAATCTGACAGGAATCTATCTGATGTGTGCCACACACTAGGAACAGATTTCCAATCGATTTCAGAATGAAATCTATTGGAAATCGATCTAAATCCATTATTGGACCATTAGATCCAATGCAACTCTATGAGCCATCTATCTGCTGCCAGCAACAGATCGACCTAGATTTTCCATCCTGTCAGATGGATCAAATCGATTGAAATCGATCAAAATTGGCCGCAAATCGATCGAATGTGGAATTTGATCGATTTCTGATCTATCGATCGATGCTATAGAATCGATCGATCGATGGCTGAAATCAACCAGTGTATGGGCCCCTTAAGTGTGAACTAGCCTCTTGATTAACATGAGTTCTTCTGTGCAGAAATTGTGTATGAAAACAGTCAAGTATGCTCCCTGCCTTAAAGTATTAGAGGCAGAGGATCAGAAGGATAGCCTCATTTATTTTATAGTGACTGTTACATTCTGGTATTTGTGTGTGCGTGTGTGTTCTGAATGCATGAAGGGGTTACCCTGTCTGAAAAGGTTAGGCAGGATGCTGTTGATTGTGTGTGAGTGTGTGTGGGTTTGGGGGGGGGGGGGGTTGAGGGGGGCGCAATTTTAGTATTTGCCATGGGCGCTGTCTTGCCTAGATATGCCACTGCCGCTACCCTGCTGCATATGGTGGGGGTGGCACAGGAGAGGGTCCCGAGGAGTGGGAGAGAGGTAAGAAGTCGGGTTCTACTGATCTGATGGCATCCCTGGAAAGTTTGGGGGAAAGAAATGCACCCTTACAGCTATGTACCTAGAGGCTGCCACCTGACAATCCTCTGCCTTGGCCTGGCCTTGGTGGTGTTGTTATGCAGGCTGGGTAGGCAGGGGTCATCCTTGCATCTGCAGAAAATGGCAGCATTTTTCTGCCGACAAATCTGCTGGGACTGCTGACTTTTGGCTGACAGCAGCTGACTTTCAGCAATAGAAAATTGCACACATGCAATAAAAAGCAGCACTACCAGTATTCTTTTTCTTTCAGTGGGTAAACACATATTACTCCCACTGCACTGCAATTCTGCATTGGGAAGCATGATGTGTTTTTCCCTGTGCGTTTTCTTGGTGCGGGAAAATGGCCATGATTTTGGCAAGTGTGATCCCCGCCTTAGGAGCCTAAATGTGAAAAGCTTGAGTGTTAACCCTTCCAATACTTTGCAAACTTTTCAGATGGTTTTACCTGTTAATTTTATGCAGTATTTAATGTTTTACACCATAGATTAAATATGAGTTTAATCCCACTTTAACAGGAAAAAAGTGTTAAATTGATGGAAAGCAAGCTAGTATGTAAGTATACAATAACATTTTTACACCAGGGCGAGGTTAGGGCTAATAACTTTAATGCAGGCAGTAAACAGAACATGACAAGTGTAAGTTGCCAAGGATTAAATCTGGATTATTATATATCTTTGTGAAAATATTAGTATTATATGTCAGACTGCTCTATTAGAACACAAAGTCAGTAAGGCCCGGTTCACACTTGCGGTGGCCCTCCGGAATCGCCGTGCCGGAGCCGCACCGCTTGCAGAACGGACGGAACGGACGCACGGCATAGCAATGAAAGCCTATGCGTCCGTTCACATGCGTCCGTTCTGCCGAACCGGAGCCGGACCGGATCCGGGCCGGATCCGGACTCCGGCCTCCGTTCCAACATGCTCTATTTTTTCATCCGGCTCCTCCGGCACCTGTATCCGGGGCGGAGCCGGACTGCACCATCCGGCCAATACAAACCAATGGGAACCGGAGAGCGCACAACACACAGGCTGAGAAATCCGGATGTTCTACCCCACTTCCTATGGGGATTGTTGCGGCGATATTGGATAGGGACACATGGGCAAGCATTTTGGAGTGGAGCAGCACAGCTGGATCCGGATCCGGAGATGTTGGCAGCATGTCGCAGGTGGAGGTGAGTGCTAAACAGCAGAGGGCCTGATTCCACAGGTCCCCCTTCTGCTGACCTCCCAGACCCCCAACTTTTTTTTTGTTTTTAACGTTTTTTTGCCAAACGGATCCGGATCGCATCCTGATGGACACCTGATGCAACCTGACCGGATCCGGTCCGGATCCGGTCAGGTCATCCGGTCCGTTTGGCAAACAACCGCAAGTGTGAACCGGGCCTAAGCCAGCTCCAAAACAAAAGGTGTTCCTTCCTGAGCCAAGGAGAAAATGAACAGTAACATTACAAGACAGGGCTTAAAGTGGACCCAAATTAAAAATACAAGATTTCAGAAATAAAATCTATTTTCTAAGTTATAATAATAAATAGCAGCCTTTTTTCAGCTGCATGATGACAAATATAAAATATTTTACATTTATTGGAGGAACCCCTCCCTTCCTTTCAAATTGCCGTGGAAAAATCTGGCAAACTGGTTTAGTAGATGGTCCCCAGCAAAGGAGGAATTGCTAATGGCTGCGACCAGTATAACCCTAGTTATGAAAACAGAAGGGTGAAAAGCATGCACTGAAATGTTCATAGGCTTGAAGGAGTGTTTATTTATCTTTGTATGTGTCAGAGTGGTGCAACTAAATATTTTTAATTAAAAAAAACGTTTGGTTTTGGTCCGCTTTAATTATCACATAAAGGAAAAAAAAATGTAATATTTATAAATCTATACCTTCATAGTTGAGATCTACACTACACCATCGCAGGCAAGATCTAGGACGAACCCAGGACCCACTGTACCAGCATAGTGTTCACAATGGGTCCAAGGATTTCATCCTAACACCAAATGGCAGTCAATGTCATGTGCCATTGTCTAGCCTTTGAAGGTATGTGTGTGCTTCCATGGATATGTCTTTCCAGACGATGACTGACCCACTACCAATCCAGTCATAATGAACAATGTTTCAGGCAGCATAAAATTCTCCACGTTTTCTTTAGACCCTTTCATGTCTGTCA
This sequence comes from Hyperolius riggenbachi, assembly GCF_040937935.1. Taxonomy (NCBI): domain Eukaryota; kingdom Metazoa; phylum Chordata; class Amphibia; order Anura; family Hyperoliidae; genus Hyperolius; species Hyperolius riggenbachi. The sequence goes on from NC_090651.1 coordinate 253,402,577, forward strand.
CATGTGCTAAAGGTGAACCTGCTTTCATCTGTGACATCTGTTTCCGTTTGGTGAGACACATTCACAAAAGTGTCCTGATGAAGGTCATTTTGTAGGACTCTGGCAGGGCTCATTCTGTTCCTTCTTACCCAAAGGAGCAGAGATACCTATCCAGACGTTGGCTTAAGGGCCTTCTACAGTCCTCTCCAGCTCTCCTAGTGTAACTGCCTGTCTTATGGAAACTTATCCATGCCCTCTAGACTGTGTTGGAAGACACAGCAAATCTTCTAGCAATGGCTTGTATTGCCATGCTGAAGGAGTTGGACTAGTTGTGCCACCACTGCAGGGTCTATACATTGCCTTATGCTACCAGTAGTGACTTTGACCATAGCCAAATGCAAAACTAGTGAAAAAAAAGATGAGAAGAATGTCGGTGACCTTAATTTGTTAAAACATTCCTGTTTTGGTGGTCATTTCATTGTTGCTTTTCAGAAGGTGCCCATACATCTAGCATACATCATACTTCTCCTCACTATTTTCCCTAACATACGTAGCAAATTTGGTAAATCTAGTACGAAATGAGGACTTACGATTAACTACAGAATTCAGCAGCCTGGTGCCATTACCTTCAATGTGAAATGCAATATTTAGTGTGAAATCTGAACACTGATTCAGAAAAAATTTACTAAGCAAGAATTAGGGCCAATTTGCAGTGCAATTGAACTTGGAAATTCTGTTCACTAATCCCTAGACACCAACTAGTGTTATACCTCAAACTAGCCAGCTGTTTAAAGACAGCCACAGTCTGAGTTTCAATATTTTAGGCAAACTGCCAATATCTGTAGCAACAATGGAGGACATCAGGACTGGTATATACTGTATGGCTGAATTTTGGCCATGCTTTGGGAGTACTCTGCCTAATTAATATTTGGGGGCAAACTGCTTAACTGTTATATAGGTCTGCCTAACTCTGCTTAGTTGTTATCTGTGAAAACAAATTGCCTAATTAGGTTATCTGGCAGTGGATACTCTGACTAATTATGTTATGGAGTTGGGAGACTCTCTGCCTAGTAACACTATTTTTGGGGACATTCTACCTTATTATGTTTTTCAGGGCAACAATAACCCTAATCAGGGGCGTAGCAATAGGGGGTGCAGAGGTAGCCACCGCATTGGGGCCCTTGGGCCAGAGGGGCCCCGAAGGGTCCTCCCTCTTACTACAGTATATGCTCTCTATTGGTCCTGTGCTCATAATAATCACTACTATAGATACTTTGAATAGTTGAAATCATTAACAAACTGATCCCCATCCCCTTCTTGACACTGTAGTTGCAATTGGCAGGTTTTGGTGCGACGTACCAATTGTTATGTAGAGTGCTTGAGGGGCCCCAATGTAAAACTTGCATCGGGGCCCACAGCTCATTAGCTACACCACTGACCCTAATAATGAATGCTACTTGAAGGGGTAGACTGCCTAGCTATGTTATGGGGGGGGGGGGGGGGCACTCCAGTTACATTATTTGGTAGTCAAACCAAAGCAGAGATCAGTTAGCAAGTTAGCACACAGAGCAATATGAATTCACACCCTTCGCTGAACAGGAGGCTGGACTACATAATGGACGTGAAGCCCAGGCAGGGAAAAACTTTTTTAACACTGACAACCAATCGGAGAACAGATGCAAACCAAAGCTCTAGGTGAAGCCAGCTGCCATGCAAATCGGACTAAGGACCCATTTAAGAGCCCATTTACACTGGGGATGCTAGCGATTAGCGCCAATGTTTTGCCACAACAATTTGTGCACAATAAAAGTGCATATTTTACTGCACTTTTTCGCGATCACAATTTGTGGTTCTTTTACATTGTAATTGGGATCTCTCAAAAATTGCAAAAAAAAAGCACTGCATGCACCGCGTTTGCGTTTACTGTGAATCACCGGCGATTAGCAGTAAACGGACGCTAATCGCCCATGTGTGAATAGGCCCTAACGTGGTAAATAATAAGCCAAGTGAGAACTAGGTAAGCTTGTTGTAATGCCTAAATCTGTCACTAGGTGACAGCAGCAAAACTCTCCATGGCCTAGCCCTAGGGCACCACAGGATCAAGGGCGGGTGGGCAGAAGGCTATACTGGGTGGGGAGGGGGTCATCTGGCTTCTTGTGCTAGGGGAAAGGGGTCATCAGGCTATCTAAACTGGAGGAGGGGTGCGGAAGGGTTATCTGGCTATCTATACTGGAGGTGGGGGGAGGGGGGGGGTCACTAGTACAAATACTGAAGTGGGGCAGCTGCTGACAGTGGTCTTGGGCGGTACAGAGTACAAATCCGGCCCTGCTGACAGGTCAGCGTAGAACATATCAGGAACGTACAATACGAGTGCGTGTATGTCAGGAATTTACTGAGTTCCGATTCCTAACAGGGGCACTCTACCCAATTATACTACTTGTGGGAACATTCTATTTAATTATGTTATTTTGGGGATACGCTGCATAATCTTGTTATTTGGAGGATAAACACTCTGCCCATCTATGTTATATAGAAACTACTCCTAATTATATAATTTGGGTGGACACTGTAATTATTACATTTTTTGAAGAGACATTCTGCCTAATTATGTAATTTGAAGGGATACCTAAAGTGCTTGCTGTCTGGTATTAAGGGAACAGCCAGTAAGTCATTTTGTTCTTATTTTAAAGAGAACCCGAGGCGGATCTAATTCAAATTTTGCTGTCCCCCTGAAGAATAGTGCCAGGCTAGCGACAATCTGATTGTCGCTAGCCTTCTGTTTACCTGGCAAGTACTTCCGGGTTGTGCTTATCTTCCGACTGGAGGAAGCTGACAGAGGCGGGGGAGCCATGAAATGGAGGAGGCAGGGGAGGCAATGCTGATTGACAAATGCCAGGTAAACAGAAGGCTAGCGACAATCAGATTGTCGCTAGCCTGGCGCTATTTTTCAGGGGGGACAGCAGAGCCCAGGGGGACTAGCAGCGGCAATAGAAGGACGCAGAGGCATGTCATTGTGCAGAGAACATTCCTCTGTGTTCTATTATCTTTAGAAAATCCACCTCGGGTTCTCGTTAAACCTTTCTTTCTGTTGACACAGATTGAGAGAAGTTAATACTTCATTTGTGACACTGACATGCAGGAGTATTGGGGGCAGTACTCAGGGCCTAACCTGGGCGGGTGCTGCGGGTGCAAGGCACCCAGGCGCCTGCCTCTGAGAGGCGCCGCCCGGCCCCGCTCTCCCCCTGTGGCCGCCGCCGCTTCAAGCTCCCTCCCTCTAGACGCCGCGTCAGACCTCGATCAGGCGGGCGGGCGCTAGGACCTAGCACGCCGCACTGATATGCGGAAGTGACATCACTTCCTCCGCATATAGAGCGGGTGCGTCCGGCGCCCTTTTCCTGGTCGGGTCGCCCGCTGATTGAGGTCTGACTGAAGCTGCTGAAATGTGAGGGGGGAGCGGAGGAGGGAGCGGCGGCGGCGGGGAGCGCTCCTGTCACTCACTAGCTATCCTGGCCACAGATACCACCTGGCTACCTATCCTGGGCACAGATACCACCTGGCTACCTATCCTGGGCGCACATACCCCCTGGCTACCTATCCTGGGCACAGATACCACCTGGCTACCTATCCTGGGCGCACATACCCCCTGGCTACCTATCCTGGGCGCACATACCCCCTGGCTACCTATCCTGGGCGCACATACCCCCTGGCTACCTATCCTGGGCGCACATACCCCCTGGCTACCTATCCTGGGCGCACATACCCCCTGGCTACCTATCCTGGGCGCACATACCCCCTGGCTACCTATCCTGGGCGCACATACCCCCTGGCTACCTATCCTGGGCGCACATACCCCCTGGCTACCTATCCTGGGCGCACATACCCCCTGGCTACCTATCCTGGGCGCACATACCCCCTGGCTACCTATCCTGGGCACAGATACCACCTGGCTACCTATCCTGGGCACAGATACCACCTGGCTACCTATCCTGGGCACAGATACCACCTGGCTACCTATCCTGGGCGCACATACCCCCTGGCTACCTATCCTGGGCACAGATACCCCCTGGCTACCTATCCTGGGCACAGATACCCCCTGGCTACCTATCCTGGGCACAGATACCCCCTGGCTACCTATCCTGGGCGCACATACCCCCTGGCTACCTATCCTGGGCGCACATACCCCCTGGCTACCTATCCTGGGCGCACATACCCCCTGGCTACCTATCCTGGGCGCACATACCCCCTGGCTACCTATCCTGGGCGCACATACCCCCTGGCTACCTATCCTGGGCGCACATACCCCCTGGCTACCTATCCTGGGCGCACATACCCCTTGGCTACCTATCCTGGGCGCACATACCCCTTGGCTACCTATCCTGGGCGCACATACCCCCTGGCTACCTATCCTGGGCGCACATACCCCCTGGCTACCTATCCTGGGCGCATCACATACCCCCTGGCTACCTATCCTGGGCGCATCACATACCCCCTGGCTACCTATCCTGGGCGCATCACATACCCCCTGGCTACCTATCCTGGGCGCATCACATACCCCCTGGCTACCTATCCTGGGCACATATACCCCCTGGCTACCTATCCTGGGCACAGATACCCCCTGGCTACCTATCCTGGGCACAGATACCCCCTGGCTACCTTTCCTGGGCGCACATACCCCCTGGCTACCTATCCTGGGGACATATATCCCTGGCTATATATTCTGGGGACACTGTCTGTTTGTCATTATGTGCATTTGCTGGTGAAAAGCTGTCTTCTTATGTGCATTTGCTGGTGAAAAGCTGTCTTCTTATGTGCATTTGCTGGTGAAAAGCTGTCTTCTTATGTGCATTTGCTGGTGAAAAGCTGTCTTCTTATGTGCATTTGCTGGTGAAAAGCTGTCTTATTATGTGCATTTGCTGGTGAAAAGCGGTCTCTTGTTATGTGCATTTGCTGGTGAAAAGCGGTCTCTTGTTATGTGCATTTGCTGGTGAAAAGCGGTCTCTTGTTATGTGCATTTGCTGGTGAAAAGCGGTCTCTTGTTATGTGCATTTACATGGGGAAAAGCTGTCTCTTGTTATGTGCATTTACATGGGGAAAAGCTGTCTCTTATGTGCATTTAGTGGGGAAATTTTGTCAGTAAAAATAATCTTTTGTCAGTAAAAAAATAACGTGAAAGGTTTGCAACACTAGCAGGCTGCGCAACGGGAAAGATACAGGCAGCCCACCTCACGCTTGGGCTTGGCGGGGGAGGAGCCTACGACAGCGAGAGTAGGGTGGCCGCAGGCAGCCATAAATACGCAGTGTGTGACTGCGTCGCACTCGCAGAGCCTCTCAGCCTGAGTCAGTCCAGAGACTAGCAGACTCGCAGGAAGCCAAAGCCAGCCAGGAGCAAGCCCATGGAAGAGGGATAGGAATGGGGTATCACATGCATGCGGAAAGAGGTGGAAGGTGTGGGTGTGATTAGGCAGGACACTGGTGTGGTTATGTGGTTGGGTGCGGTAAATTTAACCACTCCCATAGGCGCCAGAGAAAATCTTGCACCCAGGTGCCAGGCACCCCAGGCCCGCCCCTGGCAGTACTGCCTGGCTCTACCAGAGCTACACAGAGCAAATCAGCCTGTCACAGAGCGGAACAGGGGGGGATTCAATCTGCCACTGGAGAATCTTGATATTGAAAGCATTGGAATTTGCCTGTTGTTCAATAATATCTGAATGTCATTGATATTATGCCATTATTATTATTTATATAGTGCCGAGTATATTGTCATTTAACTGTCCCTCAGAGGGGCTCACAGTCTAATCCCTACCACTGTCATGTCTATGTGTATATCATGTAGTGTATGTATCGTAGTCTAGGGCCACTTTTTAGGGGGAAGCCAATTAACTTATGTGTATGTTTTCGGGATGTGGGAGGAAACTGGAGTGCCTGGACAAAACCCAAGCTGACACAGGGAGAACATACAAACTCTGTGCAGATGGTTCCTGGCTGTCATTGAAATTAATGTTTTTTAAGCTCACAGTAAAAGTGAGGCATACATTAATTTTATTGTAATATGTTTAGTAGTAAATCGACAACCTCCCCTTCTGTGAATGTTGTAATCAATATTTTGTGTATTTTTTTCAGTGTTGCAATCAGTTAGGAAGAATTAATTATATCTGGGTCAAACAGACTATACAATTGGGTTTAATTGGTTTATGTCAGTGTGTAAAAGAAACAAGCATGGTTATTGTTACAACTGAAAAGACTACATTTAGATCATCTGATATGGCAGCTGTGATGACCATTACATGGCAAACCATAAGCTTAAATCTGATGTACGTAGTCCAGTTGACCCACTTCTCTATACAAAATGACCTTTTCTAACCCAAGAATAAATAACATACTTGCTTTAGTTATTAAGTTAGCACCCTTTTGTGATTCAAGCCCACTCTGTATTATTGAAGATTTTTTGTGGTATTTCTAGTTTACATTGTCTGTATCCATGACTTGTTTTAGAATAAAATCCTCTTTAAAGAGAACCCGAGGTGGGATTTCATTATGTTAGTGGGGCACAGAGGGTGGTTGTGCACACTAACACCAGCCTCTGTTGCCCCATGGTGTGCCTCCAGGACCCCCCTGCGCGCCGCTATACCCCCCGCAGTGCTAGCGACACGCAGCATGTCGCCAGCACAATGTTTACCTATGCGGTGTCAGTCAGCGCCGCTCCCCCGCCTCCTCCGTATCGGCGCTACCCGCCCGCGTCCCTTCCCTCCAATCAGCGGGAGGGAAGGGACGCGGGCGGGTAGCGCCGATACAGAGGAGGCGGGGGAGCGAAGCTAACAGACAGCACATAGGTAAACATTGTGCTGGCGACACGCTGCCTCGGGTTCTCTTTAATGCAATATATATATAATCAGTTTCTTGGTCACTAAAAATACTACGCATTTCATGGGTCTTGCCCGCTTCTTCAATTCGAGTTTGTGCGTGCAATTACAAAGACTTAATGTAGCCATACATCTAGCGATTCTGATTAAATCGACAAAGTGATCGACTTTATTAAGGAATCAACTTCAGTATGGTCGAACGAAAGTCGATCGACTAGTGGCCCACTCCCTACAGGCGATATCCTATGCGATTAACCTTCACATTCGATCTGACCAATGTTGTGTCTCCATGCTCTGAATGCAAAAATCGATTCAGAATCAATCGAATGACATGTGAGCAGTAGCCAATTCCTGTGCGATTGACCGATATCTTCCATCCTCCTCGATCACCTAAGCTGGTCGATTCAACATGAAATCAGCCACTTTCATTGATTAGGAATTCTATAAACACACTCAATTCTCTCTCAATTCTATAAAATGATTGAATTGAATAGTCGATCGTGCAGCCAAATCGCTAGATGTATGGCTACAGTAACAGTGTGTACCTTTTGATCTGAGGACATAGCCATCAGTTCAAATGATTTTGCTGGAATTTTTAAAAAATCGAAGTGCTGTTTATGGTAGGAATCAATTCCTTTCAATCATTTTGGAACATTGGGTGTAAGTTGATATGTGTATGGCCAGCTTTGCCAAACCAAAAATATTTAATATCCTAACGTGGCACATTTCTGTTATCTTCCTTAGGTACATAGGTCATCTCACAGACTTCCCATAATATCAAGTATTCAATCATTAACCTCCTAATGCATTTAATCATTTTACACTAGTTTCGGTTCACATTAGCTTACGTTCTGCTCCGATGAGCGGAACGCAGCAGCAGCAGCAATACTTTCCCGATGGGAAAGTTCACATTGCTCTGTTCAGCTCCATTCTGTTCCCTGCGTTCCGCTCATCGGAGCGGACGTTCCCGCTCCACTAACGGAACTGAACAGCAGCGCAGGAGCTCCAATGTGAACCTGCCCTTACAACCCTTTGTTTCTATTTAGGCTGCTTACACACTAAGACGTTACAGGTGCACGTTAGTGCAGCCTGTAATGCTCCCCAACGCACAGCAATGTAACACAAGTGGGCTGTTCACACAGCCCACGTTGCATTACATGTAACGCTGCACGTTCTTAAGAAAGTGCAGCATGCTACGGCGTTTAAAGTGGCTTAAGCCTCGTTAGACTGTCTGCACATGCGCAGTCGTGTTGGGGAGGAGCGGAGAGCGGCCAGGCACATGGCTAATTAATATTCACTGCACGTTGTGATGTGCAGTGTTTACTTCCTGGAGCGGCTGCTCTGTGCGGTGATTGGCCGGCGGGACCACGTCATGCCGCATGCGCACAAGAGTACGCATCACGACATCACAGACGCCAGAGTGAGCTGCACAACGTGACTCACTCTGACGTCCACAACGAAGAGCACCAGGCGTCGCGTTAGGTGCACGTTATGCGACCTTAACGTGGCACCTAACGCAACGTCTTAGTGTGCAAGTAGCCTTAATGTGAAATGTATCTTAGCTTTGCCAACATTGGTTTTATTGTTTATTCTTTATTGTTGCAAAAAAAAAGATTGCTGAAAAATTACGAAATAGTTTTTTTATGCAATGGCAGGGAACGTTAGCACTACATTTATTTTAATATATCCAAGCTATCCTAAATATGAACTACATGAGTTTGCAGCATTCAGACATGTTTTGGCAAGTGAGTCAGGCAAGCATGACATATCTGCTGGGAAACACATCCTGATCATGGTGTGCACGTGCCTAATGTATGAACGAGACTACTGTAAGCATCCACCTTAGGTTTACTTATGTAACAGCTGTACAGTGACACTATGCTGTGTTCCATATGTTCAGTGTATTCAATGTAAATGGAAACTCCTATCCTATAACACACAAGTTGCACCACCCCAATATACAAAGGTTGAACTGCTGCTGAGTCACTGCATCTAAATACAGTAGGAGGTAGTTCATGCTGCCACTATAATACAAAATCTACCATATAACTGATTGGTTGGCATGAGGGAGAACGCTCTCGCAAAAAGCAGTGTGCGGCTTTGACTGTAGAAGTGTAAGGCGATGGAACGCACCACAGACCGCATCGGAATGCAGGCGGCAGCTAGGCGAGTTAAATAACACCTGAACTCAGAGGGATATGGAGGCTGCCATATTTATTTCCTTTTAAACAATACAAGTTGCCAGGCTGTCCTGCTGATATTCTGCCTCTAACACTTTTAGCTGTTAACCCAGAACAAACATGCAGATCAGATGTTTTTGACTGGAGTCCAACTTAATCTAGTCAGACTTCAGTGGAAAACTGCATGCTTGTTTCAGGTGTGTGATCCAGATACTACTGCAGCCAAAGAGATTAGCAGGACAACCGGGCAACTGAAATGGATTATAAGGAAATAAATAGGGCAGTCTCCATATAACTCTCAATTCAGGTGTCCTTTAACCCCTGTCCTTCACGTCTCGCACACCGCAGGTCACTCTCACTTTTCGTAAGAGCATTCTCAGTTCTCACTCATCTTTACCAATTGGGAATGAGTCATTAAAGGAAAACATCCACCACAAGATGGTAGCATGTATAGAGGTAAGTGCTGGAATGTGTGCTATAAATATACATCGGCCATCTGTCACTGAATCGAGTTGTTTGATGAAATGATGTTCTAGGCCTTTCATGAGCACCTTTAGCACTTCTTGACTATAGATTCTGATAGGAGCCTGTAGTCCAGCTGCCAAAAAAGTGTGCAGCAAGCAGGGAGGCTGGCCAGCATCTTTATATAAATCTTTTTCAGGGAGTGTCTTTACAAAGAATAAAAGCCATGCTGAGAATCCCCCATGAAGAGATGGATTAGTCCGAAACCTGTAGGTAATGTCAGATTTATACTACCTACTGTAAGTGACAGCAACATAGGAGAAAAAAATGTATGGCTCATTTTACCCTGAAAGAAATGTACTTCTTATTTGTATGTGTTTTAAATTTTAAGATTTTCGCGACAGTTCCACTTTAAATGTTTGGATTGGAGAAAAATCTGAACGTGCATCCCTGTAGGTACAATTATGACTTTGAACCTCCTTGGCGGTAACCCCGAGCTAGGGTCGGGGCGGAAAACCGCAGCTCAGAGCGGTAATCCCAACCTCTGCTCAGGGTAGCCGCCGGAGGTAGTGTTGGGCGAACAGTGTTCGCCACTGTTCGGGTTCTGCAGAACATCACCCTGTTCGGGTGATGTTCGAGTTCGGCCGAACACCTGATGGTGCTCGGCCAAACCGTTCGGCCACATGGCCGAACTAAGAGCGCATGGCCGAACGTTCCCCGAACGTTCGGCTAGCGCTGTGATTGGCCGAACGGGTCACGTGGTTCGGACCCCGAACGCGCTCTGATTGGCCGAACGGGTCACGTGGTTCGGACCCCAAACGCGCTCTGATTGGCCGAACGGGTCACGTGGTTCGGGTAAATAAATACTCGAACCACGTCATATCTCCGCCATTTGTCTGTGGGTTTAGCTTTGGGTAGGCAGGCAGGGTAGTTCGCGCTCCAGCCACGCTAGCCAGGGTCCCCCCAGTCATTGTGTGTCGCTGCTGGGAACAGTAGTACACCGCTCGCTCAGCCACACTATATAGCATTGTGTGTACTGCCACTGTGTACCTCGCTCAGCCACGCTATATATAGCATTGTTTACTGCCACTGTGTGTACACGGCTCAGCCAGACTATATAGCATTGTGTGTACTGCCACTCTGTGTACACCGCTCAGCCAGACTATATAGCATTGTTTACTGCCACTCTGTGTACACCGCTCAGCCAGACTATATAGCATTGTGTGTACTGCCACTGTGTGTACACCGCTCAGTCAGACTATATAGCATTGTGTGTACTGCCACTCTGTGTACACCGCTCAGCCAGACTATATAGCATTGTGTGTACTGCCACTCTGTGTACACCGCTCAGCCAGACTATATAGCATTGTTTACTGCCACTCTGTATACACCGCTCAGCCAGACTATATAGCATTGTGTACACCGCTCAGCCAGACTATATAGCATTGTTTACTGCCACTCTGTGTACACCGCTCAGCCAGACTATATAGCATTGTGTGTACTGCCACTCTGTGTACACCGCTCAGCCAGACTATATAGCATTGTGTGTACTGCCACTGTGTGTACACCGCTCAGCCAGACTATATAGCATTGTGTGTACTGCCACTCTGTGTACACCGCTCAGCCAGACTATATAGCATTGTGTGTACTGCCACTCTGTGTACACCGCTCAGCCAGACTATATAGCATTGTGTACACCGCTCAGCCAGACTATATAGCATTGTGTGTACTGCCACTCTGTGTACACGGCTCAGCCAGACTATATAGCATTGTTTACTGCCACTGTGTGTACACGGCTCAGCCACACTATATAGCATTGTGTTTACTGCCACTCTGTGTCTGCTGGGAACAGTAGTACACCGCTCACCCGCCACTGTATAGCATTGTGCTCTGTGTCGCTGCTGGCAATAGTGGTACACCGCTCACCCACCACTGTATAGCATTTCTGTACTGCCACTGTACTGCTGCCAGTCAGCGTGTACTTTAAGGATAAGTGAAATGAGGAAGAAATCCGGTGAAAGAGGGAGGGGCAAGGGAAGAGGTGTTTCCCCTGACGGTTCACGTACAGGCCACAGGGGAGCACCCAAGAAAACCCACTCAATACCGCCCATGTTGTCCAGGACAACAACCCTCACAGATCCAAAAGAACAGGACCAGATAATTACTTGGATGACCTCTCAAGCGTCCAGCAGTGGGTTAAGCAGCATCAGCACATCACGCACGAGGTCCGAGTCCTCAGCCAGTTACAAGGAGCCAGTGGGCACAAAGCTGACACAACCGGCAGCGACACCACGCACACAACTGCCAGATAACCAGTCCGATGAATTACCTCAGGACACAATGGGGTATTCGCAGGAGCTATTCCCAGGCCAACAAACTTCCACCTTTGAAAGGTCAATGGAGGAACAGCCAGAAATGTTGTGCCCGGATTCACAACCATTAACTGTGGGAAATGCACCGGGCACTGAAATACAACAAGGCGAGTCCGAGGACTTTGAAACCCAAATCCCAGAGCAAGTTGGGCAGGAGGGGTTGCAATTGCAGGAGGTCGGCCGAGAAGATCTGGAAGACGATGTTGGAGTGAGCTGCGCAGAGGTTGTTCTGGGGAGCTCTACTCCACGGCGGCGGCCCCCCACAATGACATATGACGAGTTTGAGGAGATGGAAGAGGAGGGTATGGACAATGTGGACAGAGACCCAGATTTTGTTTGTGAACGAGAACATCGCCGTCGTAGCAGCAGCACAGATGAGTCTGTTGAAGAACCCACTGCTGCACGAGTTCGCCTTGTGCCACAAGGTAGGCGGCGCGCAATTTCAGGCACCACAAGCGTGGAAGTTCAAGTGAGAGGCAAAAGAGGCGCAAACAGAAATCGCCAGCAAGGCAGGTGCTCCAAAGTCTGGGCTTTCTTTGAAGACTGCACTGAGGATGTTACCATGGCAATTTGCAAGGTGTGCAAGACCCACCTGAGCAGGGGGAAAAGTATTAACAACCTCTCCACCACCAGCATGAGCCGCCACATGCTATCCAAACATCCCACTCTGTGGGCAAACTCGACAGGACAGGGTACCAGCAACACTGCCTCCCTTGGGTTCACCAGACTCACCACCAGACCCGCCTCAGCAGCAGCAGTAGCCCAGCCATTGCGTGGTTCACAACATTCACAAACATCAGACGACGCTGACACTGTCACTTTCCGGAGTAGTGCTCTTGAGGTCTCCCAGTCTTCATCAAACACAACAACCAACAGCCCTTCAGTGTGCAGCCCTACGGTTCAGTTGTCTGTCTCGGAGATGTTTGAGCGCAAGAGGAAATTGCCAGCAAATGACCCCCGGGCCATGGCAGTAACAGGCCAGCATAGCCAAGCTTCTGGCCTGCGAAATGCTGCCATATCGAGTGGTGGAGACAAACAGCTTCAAGGGCATGATGTCAGTGGCCATCCCACGTTACGTGGTTCCCAGCCGCTACCACTTTGCGCGCTCTGCAGTGCCTGAGTTGCATGAGCACGTGGTCAGCAAAATAACCCGAAGCTTGAAGAATGCCGTTGCCTGCAAGGTTCACCTCACCACTGACACCTGGACGAGTGCGTTCGGCCAGGGTCGATACATCTCCCTTACCGCGCACTGGGTGAACCTTGTGGAGCCTGGCAGCGATTCCTCACCTGTTACGGCGCGGGTGTTGCCCACGCCGCAAACAGCTGCACCGCCGTCCCTCCCACTGGATAACAACAGCAGCACCTACCTCTCTGACTCCTTCTCCTCCAACGCATCTCAAAGCTGTACCTCATCCGGAAACGCTAACCCAGCAGCAGTAGGATCGTGGAAGCAGTGCAGCACAGCTGTTGGCATGCGTCAGCAAGCGTTGCTGAAGCTGATCTGCCTTGGGGATAAGCAGCACACAGGGGAGGAAATTTGGAGGGGAATAAAGGAACAGACGGATTTGTGGCTGGCACCACTGGACCTGAAACCGGGCATGGTTGTGTGTGATAATGGGAGTAATCTCATTTGCGCTTTAAGGTTGGCTAAGCTGACACACATCCCTTGCCTGGCGCACGTGATGAACCTAGTAGTTCAGCGGTTCCTGAGGACATACCCAGGCGTGGCCGATCTTCTGTTGAAGGTGCGACGAGTGGCCAAACATTGCAGAAATTCCAGTACTGCTTCGGGGGCACTCGCCAAGATGCAGGAGCGCTTCAATCTCCCCCACCATCGCTTGCTGTGTGATGTCCCTACGCGCTGGAATTCTACGCTGCACATGCTAGCCCGCTTTTGCGAGCAGAAGAGTGCAGTGGTCCAGTACATGACGGCGCAGTACCGAGGCGCATCCGGCCAGCTGCCAAGCTTCTGTGGATCCGATTGGCCCATATGTTGGACCTCTGCCAAGTCCTCCAAAATTTTGAGCAATCCACGTTGCTTGTGAGCAGTGACAACTCTTCAGTCAGCATTACCATACCACTGCTGTGTTTACTGAAGAGGTCAATGTTGAAAATCAAGGAAACAGCTGTCATGATGCAACTGGGGGAATCTGAAGGAGAAAACGATCAGCGTGATGGTACCAACATCAGGCCATCCGCCTCAGGAAACGCTGGCCCCAGCAGCTATGACGAAGAAGAGGAGGAGGAACAGCTGGAGTTGGAGCAGGAATTTCCTGCCACCACTGACGAGGGCCAGAGCGGTGCACGTTGGACTTCCACAATTCAGCGCGAATGGTCAGCAGAAGCAGACCAGGAAGAAGGTGACGACTATGATGCATCACAACAACTATCACAACGCTCACAAGAGGATGATGAGGATTCTGGTAGGACTCTGGCACACATGGCTCAATTCATGCTAGACTGCATTGAACGCGACCCACGCATTGTGCGCATTCTGGACAACACCAATTACTGGGTTTATACCCTTCTGGATCCACGGTACAAACACAATGTTCCAAAACTGCTTGAAGAAAGAGTCAGACAGGTCAAAATGGAAGAATACCAGCAGGCCCTTGTGGAGACTTTAGAGAGGAGATTGACATCCTCCCCCTCCTCTAGCCAGTTGTACGCCGACAGACTGACTTCCGCAAACCCAGGACGACCAGGAGGGCAGCAAACAACACAAGCCGCAGCTAGTGCCCAAAAGGGAATGGTATCGGCAGTGTCCTTGGAGTGGGAAAATGTTCTGACACCCATGCAGCAGCAGCCCACAGAACAGCAAGCGTGCAGATCCACCTCCAACACCGATCGCCTGGAGAAGATGGTCAAGGACTACATGTCAGATGGCGTAGCTGTGTCTAACAATCCATCTGCACCCTTCAACTATTGGGTATCGAAGCTAGACACCTGGCACGAACTGGCAATGTACGCAATAGAGGTGCTGGGCTTGCCCGGCAGCCAGCGTTATGTCGGAACGCTGTTTCAGTGCTGCCGGAGGCATCGTCACAGATCGGCGTATCCGCCTCTCCACAGAAAATGCAGACCGTCTGACTCAAATTAAAATGAATCAATCCTGGATTGGAAACGACTACGCAACACTCCAGGACCCCAACCAAGTAACATGACCAATGAACATCTGGGATGGTTTAGCGTTTCCGGTCCCTGTTTATTGAACCTCTCATCTGTATTACATTTATGACTGCATGGCGGCAAAAAGCATTGCTGCTATATCCGCACGCTTTTTGTCCTCATGCAAGGCCTGGGTTGTTGTGTCTCAAAAAGCATGGCCTTCTCCTCCTGCGCCTGCTCCTGTTCCATCACGTGTGCTGCTGCTGCTGCTGCTGGGTTAGCGTTGCCGGTCCCTGTTTATGGAACCTCTCATCTGTATTACACTTATGACTGCATGGCGGCAAAAAGCATTGCTATATCCGCACGCTTTTTGTCCTCATGCAAGGCCTGGGTTGTTGTGTCTCAAAGCGTGGCCTTCTCCTCCTGCGCCTCCTCCTGTTCCATCACGTGTGCTGCTGCTGCTGCTGCTGGGTTAGCGTTACCGGTCCCTGTTTATTGAACCTCTCATCTGTATTACATTTATGACTGCATGGCGGTACAAAGCATGCTATCCGCACGCTTCTTGTCCTCATGCAAGGCCTGGGTTGTTGTGTCTCAAAAAGCGTGGCCTTCTCCTCCTGCGCCTCCTCCTGTTCCATCACGTGTGCTGCTGCTGCTGCTGCTGGGTTAGCGTTACCGGTCCCTGTTTATGGAACCTCTTCTCTTTATTACATTAATGACTGCATGGCGGTAAAAAGCATGCTATCCGCACGCTTCTTGTCCTCATGCAAGGCCTGGGTTGTTGTGTCTCAAAGCGTGGCCTTCTCCTCCTTTGCCTCCTTCTGTTCCATCACGTGTGCTGCTGCTGCTGCTGGGTTAGCGTTACCGGTCCCTGTTTATGGAACCTCTTCTCTTTATTACATTTATGACTGCATGGCGGTACAAAGCATGCTATCCGCACGCTTCTTGTCCTCATGCAAGGCCTGGGTTGTTGTGTCTCAAAAAGCGTGGCCTTCTCCTCCTGCGCCTCCTCCTGTTCCATCACGTGTGCTGCTGCTGCTGCTGCTGGGTTAGCGTTACTGGTCCCTGTTTATGGAACCTCTTCTCTTTATTACATTTATGACTGCATTGCGGTAAAAAGCATGTTACCTGTGCAAAGAAACATGACATTTTCCGCATTTAAAAGACAGTTTTTCCTTTGAAACTTTACAATCAATTTTCTCAAAAACTAAAAGCTCTTTTTCAAATATTTTTTTCCCTCTTGTACCCACTCCCAAGGTGCACATACCCTGCTAATTTGGGGTATGTAGCATGTAAGGAAGCTTTACAAAGCACGAAAGTTCGGGTCCCCATTGACTTCCATTATGTTCGGAGTTCGGCGCGAACACCCGAACATCGCGGCGATGTTCGGCGAACGTTCTCGAACCCGAACATCTAGGTGTTCGCCCAACACTAGCCGGAGGCTCTATGCAGAGTAAAGCGCAGCGGGAGTGTTTCTACATACCTCCCAGGGATCCCGACATTGGCTGCCATTCTTCTTCCTCTCCTCCGGGGCTCTGCTTCCTCCTGGTGAGATCGCCGGCTGTCGTCATGATGACAGCTGGCAATCTCACTTTAGAGTTGCATTTGTTACAGGTATTAGGGTCTGAAACGGTGCAAAAAAAATTGTACCGCTTTTAGACCCTAAAATCTGAAAAGAATCATACCGCCAAGGTGGGTTAAACATTTGTCAAATTACACAGTGTTTCATTATTTTATGGGCTTGGACTTGTATCATTTTTGTCATTTAAATTTTGGGAGAGGATATGCCTGACCACTCTTTCAGTATGACTCATTGTATCCTCCCACAGAAACATACTGATGGAACCATGTCCCTGCAGTATCCCAAGACAGCAATATATAATAATAATAATAATTTATCTTTATCTAATCAGGACAATACACAGATCCAACAGACAGTTAAACGACTAAACACCAACCATTTGTTGGGGGCAATAAAGGGAATTGCTGTGCACCCAAATGGTCCTCTAGCACTAAATATAGAGTATATATATATATAATGTATATACAGTCTGGTCCATAAATATTGGGACATCGACACAATTCTAATGTTTTTGAATCTATACACAACTACTATGGATGGACATGATGTGGTTTAATTGCAGACTGTCAGCTTTAATTTGAGGGTATTTACATCAAAATCAGGTGAACAGTGTAGGAATTACTATAGTTTGCATATGTGCCTCCCACTTGTTAATAGGGATGATCAATGAGATGCAAATTTGTATGCAAATATATGCAGTTTGAAAATGGACCAATCAATTTAACCACTTGAGGACTGCAGGGCTAAACCCCCCTAGTGACCAGGCCATTTTTAGCAAAATTGGCCACTGCAGCTTTAAGGCCAAGCTGCAGGGCCGCACAACTCAGCACAGAAGTGATTCCCCACCCCCCACCCCCACCCCTTTTCTCCCCACCAACAGAGCTCTCTGTTGGTGGGGTCTGATCACTCCCCCCATGTTTATTTTTTTAAAATAAATATTATTTTGTTTTTTTTCTTTAAAAACCCCTGTTTCTTTAAATTTCTTCCCTCCCTCCCTCCCCACAGCCAGCCAATTATGGCGATCGGCTGTCATAGGCTTCTGCCTATGAGAGCCGATCGCTCTCTTGTCTCCCATGGGGACAGCCATGTCACACGGCTGTCCCCAGTGCAGCGCTGCTGCTCATCGCAGCGCTGCACCTAGTAAATAGACGGCGTGATCGCCATCTAACAGTCTCCCGAGCGGCAATAGCCGCTCGGAGTCTGAAGGCGGGGCGGAGCTCCGCCCTCCGAGCATGAGATGCGCGCGCACCATGCGCGCGATCTCATGCAAAACAGAGCCCCAGGACTGTACGCCAATTGGCGTTAGGCGGTCCTGGGGCTGCCGCCGCGGCCACGCCCACTGGCGTGACGCGGGCGGCAGAAGGTTAAACCCAGGTTTAAATTGATTGGCCCCTCTTGAAGCGGCATATATTTGCATACATTCAGAAGAATTTGCATGCCTTAGATCATCCCTGCTTGTTAAGGGGGCAAAAGTAATGGGACAAAATATTAATCATGAATCAAACTTTCACTTTTTAATACTTGATTGCAAATCCTTTGCAGTCAATTACAGCCTGACGTTTGGAATGCATAGACATCACCAGAAGCTGAGTGTGATGCTCTGCCAGGCCTCTACTGCAAGTGTCTTCAGCTACTGCTTGTTCTTGGGGCATTTTCCCTTCAGTTTTGTCTTCAGCAAGTGAAATGCATGCTGAATCGGATTCAGGTCAGGTGACTGACTTGACCATTGCATAACATTCCACTTCTTTCCCTTCAAAAACCCTTTGGTTCCTTTGCAGTCTGCTTTGGGTTATTGTCCATCTGCACTGTGAAGCGCCCAGGCCCGCCATCAGGGGGGGACATCCGTGACTCCCGTCACGGGCCCCGGGCCTGTAGGGGGGCCCCATCCCCGCCTCGGACCTGGCGGGTGCCGCCCGGCCGCCGCTCACCCCCCCTGGCCGCTGCTCAACCCTCCCTGGCCGCTGCTCCCTCCCTCCATCCCTCTAGCCTCCGCCGCGTCAGACCTCACTAGCTAAAGGGCCTCCCTGTCACTCACTCACTAGCTAAAGGGATCCCTGTCACTCACTCACTCACTCCCTAAAGGGCCTCCCTGTCACTCACTCACTCACTCACTCACTCACTCACTCCCTAAAGGGGCTCCCTGTCACTCACTCACTACTTAAAGGTCCTCCCTGTCACTCACTCCCTAAAGGGCCTCCCTGTCACTCACTCCCTAAAGGGCCTCCCTGTCACTCACTCACTAGCTAAAGGGCCTCCCTGTCACTCACTCACTAGCTAAAGGGCCTCCCTGTCACTTACTCACTACCTAAAGGGGCTCCCTGTCACTCACTCACTACCTAAAAGGGCTCCCTGTCACTCACTGCCTAAAGGGCTCCATGTCACTCACTACCTAACCTGGGGGTCCCTGTCAGAATCCAGGTGAGAGGTGTCTACCATAATAAGGGGGCATTCTGCCTATTTATGTGAAATGCTGTCTATTTATGTGCCTCATGACTGCTGAATTTGTCTTGTTGGGGGCCTAATGATTGAATTTTTACTTGTTGGGGGCCTCATGATTTGTTGGGAGCCTCAAGATTGCTGAATTTGTCTTGTTGGGGGCCTCATGATTTGTTGGGGGCCTCATGATTGCTGAATTTGTCTTGTTGGGGGTCTCACGATTGCTGAATTTGTCTTGTTGGGTGCCTCATGATTGCTGAATTTGTCTTGTTGGGGGCCTCATGATTGCTGAATTTGTCTTGTTGGGGGCCTCATGATTGCTGAATTTGTCTTGTTGGGGGCCTCATGGTTTGTTGGGGGCCTCATGATTGCTGAATTTGTCTTGTTGGGGGTCACATGATTGCTAACTGCTGGGAAAAGCTGAATCATTACCATATGAGACAATAGCATTAAACCTACTTTTTTAGCTTTTTTAAACAGAAAATAAAACTGGGAGGTTCTAAAAAAATGATGGAGCACTTCCTCCTTCCGGCTTGAAGGAGGAAGTGCTCGATATCGAGGCTTGCAACCCGTCCATTCGGACACTTGCACCTCATTGAAACGCTGGGCGGAGAGCGGCGTTCTGGGTAATTAACCCCGCCGCATCTAGCCGCTCAGCTGTGGCAATTAGAGCTAACTTGAATCACGAGTATCCACCGTGGTTATTCGTGATTAATTTGTGGACAGCAAGCCTCCAACTAACTCTGCCAACATGTAATGGCTACATACATTTCTCAGTTTGGGAGGGGGGGGGGGCCCGGACTGATGATTTGTGAGGGGCCCCAAAATTTCTGATGGCGGCCCTGGAAGCGCCTTCCAATGAGTTCTGAAGCATTTGGCTGAATATGAGCTCCCCTCCCCGAGTGCCTCTCTCCCGTATTCCCTATGCAGAGCCCTGATGAGAGTGTAAATGTGAGGTTACTCACCCTGCTCTCTGCCTCCCACAGACGAGATCTACCTTCAGTCAAGGGTACCTCTAGTTACTTAATACTGAGGTTCTGCTAGCTACCTACTACTTGAGGATAGCTCTGGCTACCTAATACTAAAGGACACCTGTAGCTACCTATGACGGGCGAGGGAAATAAGGGAGAAGTGACAGCTGGGCCAGGCAGCACACTTGTGGTGCAGTTTGATGGAGGTTTGTAGGTGCATGGAGGGCGAAGTCTAAGGTGCCAGAACATCTGTGCCTATAGGCTCCTGTAAGGTAAATCCAGGCCTGGCAGATAATATTGCCTAAAACACTTCTATATTAATCTCCAGCTTAAAAAAAAAAAAAAAAAAAAAGCACATGATCATGACCATCTGTAACGATTGTGTAACTATTTCCGTGGTCAGCGCACAGGATGCGCGCCGACACTGCGGAAATCCTCCACAAGCGTATAATCGGAGAGAACCCAGCAATGGTGCTATGCACCAGTAGAGGGGAATTCCTGCCGGCAGATGGAGCTGTGGAGTGCAGAGGAACAGATCCTCTGCACAGCCACAGATGTCAGATAATGATTGTACGTAATGGGGCAGCAAAGCAGGGCAAGATAGCCCTTAAAGAGAGAGAGCACAGAGACAGACAAAATGTGTGTTCCCCAATCTAGTCGCCACCCGGCGACGGTGAACACACATCCGCAGAAACAAAGCGGGAACGCAATCGCAGGAGAAAGGCGATTGCCAGAAGTGACACAAGGCAGAACAGAACAGAGCACGAGAGTAGCAAAGGCACAGCAAACAACAATCAGAAGGTGAAGAAAATAACAAACGCTAACTAAACGTGAACATCGCACTCATTCACAACAGCGAACGCGTTTACGGTGCGGTCTCCGCACAAAAGTATAGTGGAGAGGAGGCACGCCTATTCGAATAATTGGCGATGTGCTCCAGGCAATCCGTTAACCAGACGGAGATTATTCAGTAGACGATGAAGCCGGCACCATCTAGATATTCTTAATGCTCTTTTATTGAAACATCAAAGCTACAGGCTGTCACACAAAGTGCGACGTTTCGGGGGACCTCCCCTTTATCAAGCAGATGACAGTCTGACATATGATCAAAACATGCAACATTTATATAAATCCACCCACATAGCAACCAATCACAGGTCTGAATAGTCAGACTAATCACAGGGCCTAATGCTACATGCGGACCTGATGGAGAACAGATGAGAACAAAGAGGGGGGCCAATGGAAACATAGAACTCTCACCCACACTCTGACAGAACACCTCACCGCCGCGTCTCACCCCCACGTGTGCTGGACGCCATTTGCGGCAAAGCTCCACCCACCTAAGGCAGGCCGAGTCTCCGCATTGATGCGCGGCTGAGGACGGCATGACGCGGGCGGCCAGGGGAGTAGCCGGACGCGTACAGAGATACGGCTGGAACGCACGGCGGCCATACGCATGCCAAAGCAAAGCGAACAGCCGTCCCCCAAAACTCCGCCCCGACCGCGCTACCATGGCGACCAGATGCCACGGGAGCGAAACGCCGCGGAAAGGGTCCGCCAGAGCTAAGGAGAGGCTCGAACTGTAAGAAGAAGAGACGGTGTATTAAAAAATTGAATAATGCATAGCAAATATCTGAGGAGATGGTATAACCAACCCAAGTGGCAAAATGGACATAAATATAAAGTCTTTCACACAACGAACAGATACATAGCTAAAATATATGTTGAAAAATCTCTACTGTCCCAAAGTTAAATAAACTGTATATGAGCTAAAAATATAAGATATTAGAACACCAGAACGCACGTTCAACTCTTGACAAATTTGTTTCATATTTACACCAACAGTGTGAGGCTATCCACCTTACTATACACTCCGACACTAGAGGTGTTAGTTTTAGAGGTGTTTCTTGACAGTATAGTGAAGAGTGCCTCCTCTTTACTATACTACAAGTTGAACCACGTGGAGTGCACCCTATCCATCATATCCACCATGGCACAAGTGGACATTGGTTCTCTCACCTTCTCTTTTACATCAGATGAGACAGCTCGAGCTGTATCTTCTGTCAATACTGAGGTGGCCTTTTCTGGGTGCCACTGATGCACGGACATTACGCAAACAAATTGAACGCTTGGAAAAGACCCCCATTTTTTTTGAACTCCATGCTGCTACCTTGGGAGAATACTTAAGAGTGGGACGTATTCCTAGAGGCATCAGATCTCATGTCAGCCCTATTATGTTCCCTATGGATCCTACATTTTGTCACACTTGGTCACTTATCTAGAATAAAGCATCGTTTGATGCTATGGTCCTCACTATCAATTGGATACAGAGTGAACTACCTAAAGTCACTAAACAATTGGAGGAGATGACATTGAAGCTCCAAGATCTTATAAAAGAGGACGAATTTGAGAAAATCCAAACGGAACTGGACGATTTCCGTAAGACAACTACTAGTCAAATTGAGACCACTAAACGTTACAAGTTCCAACGGGACGCTACAGATACAGCTCGGGTTATGTATATGTCTGGCAACAACCATACAAACGCCCTCTACGTCCCAAACAACCCCCTAGATCACCACAAGGAGCACCTCGTCCACGCAAGCCAGCTGAATATACACCATCTGGCAATGGTTCATCTGATTTTTTGCCGTCAGCACTCCGGAGGACACCACAGATGTGTCCAGTCAAGACGAAAGTGGCGTGGTGGACGCCACAGGCGGCATAAAGGAGAGGCTGTGTCAGAAACAGAAACCAAAGAAGTAGAGTGTAACAACATTGTGGTGAACATTTCATTTTTAATACTTTCTGCACCTCAACATCGTGTACTTAATAAGGGACTATCCTTTGCCTCAACCCACTGGCCTGACCGTTTACAATTGGATCTGGAACTTCAGAGATTCTATAGGGGAATCAAATTGTAACACTTTTTCAGCTTACCGCGCTTTATACCATCATCTAGTGACCATGATGATACCACACTTTCCTTGGGAGACACCACATTGCGCATCAAAAGTACCTTTAACTCTCCATCCTGTCTTGCTATTGATAACTATATTGATAGCGTATCTAAGGATAAGGAGATAGAGAAACTCTTCAGGGAGGGCGACCATGGGACATTTATCCAACATAATCTTTCCAGTGAAGAACGTCAAGCATTGAGAGAACTTGAATTGAATGATACCATCGTCATCAAGCCGGCAGATAAGGGGGGAGCAGTGGTAGTGATGAATACTGAAGACTATATGACCGAGGCACTACGCCAATTGAATGATCATAAAACATATCAACCACTGCCCTGCGACCCCCTTCCGGAGATTCAGAAACAGATCCGGGACATTCTTGATAAGGCACTACGAGCTAACATCATTGGTGACCAATTGGTTAAATTTTTACTAATTGATCATCCTAGAACCCCACTTTTATATTTATGTCCAAAGATTCATAAAAATTTAGAACACCCCCCAGGGTGCCCCATAGTTTCAGGGATCGATTCAGCTTTGTCTCCTCTAGCCAAATATCTTGACTATATTTTACGTCCATATGTGTTGTCACAAAAATCTTAACGACTATGTTTTTGGATAGTATCTCATAACTAAATGAAATTCCTGAGGGTAGTCTTCTGGTCACTATGGATGTTGAGAGCCTCTACACCTCCATCCCTCATGATGGAGGTGTAGAGGCTGTCCATCATATGTTTTTTGTGGCTTTAGATTATTCTGACCCACAATTTCAATTTTTGATTGACCTTCTCTGCATTGTTTTGAAATGCAATTACTTTGTATTTAATGATCATTTCTTTTTACAGATACGTGGTACAGCTATGGGGTCGAACGTGGCCCCGTCCTACGCCAATATATATATGAATGTATACGAGGAAAGCTTTGTGTACACTAATCATATTTTTCAGAAATATGCCAAAATTTGGCTTAGATATATAGACGATATATTTTGCATGTGGGCGGGGCCACGTTCGACTCTTGACGATTTTGTTTCATATTTACACCAACAGTGTGAGGCTATCCGCCTTACTATACACTCCGACACTAGAGGTGCTAGTTTTCTTGATACTTTTGTTACTCTTAAGGAAGGCCATTTATCCACTGATTTATTTGTGAAACCTACAGATCGTAACTCTATTCTCTCTTTTGATAGTTTTCATCCAAGAAATACTAAATGTGCTATACCAAAAAGTCAATTTCTACGGATAGGTCGTATAGTAGATGATGGTGAGGTGTTACAGTCCCGCTTAGATGAAATGACTCAGAAATTTCTGGCACGTCAATATCCTGTGGATGTAGTGGCGAATGCACGCAGGGAGACGAGTGGACCCTCGGGACATCACAGGAGGGGTAAGGGTGTTAAGAACAGATTGACATTTATCTCACAATTTAATGTATGGAGTAATCCTATAAGCAAAATTCTTAAAAGACATTGGCATATTCTGTCCCACTCTTTTCCCTCCATTAATGAATTTCAAAATCCGCCGTTATTTTCCTACAAACGAGGTCCCACTCTGCGGGACAGGTTGGTCCATGCAGAGATGAGGACCTTGGTTAGACCCCCTGAGCGATCCACTCGCAGGGGGACGTTCCCCTGTCTCAACTGTGTTCACTGCCACTCCATCATCAGGTCTCCTTACTTTGTTCACCCACACACAGGTAAACAATACTCTATTAATGGATGCTATAATTGCGATTCACAATATGTCATATACTTACTCAAGTGTCCATGTGGACTTATTTATGTGGGACAAACCACTTCTAAATTTAAGGTCAGATTGTCTGCCCATAAGTCCGCAATCCGTAACAAATTGATTGAACAGGCTGTTCCTTCACACTTTGTAAAATTTGGACATAGTGTGAACCAACTCCGCTGCCAGATTATAGAGGGCATTCCCCCTATGACTAGAGGGGGCAGTAGAACTAAAAGGCTTTTATATAGAGAGGCCTTTTGGATCAGGACACTAGATTGTCTGGATCCGAGGGGCCTCAACAGAGAATATGACCTTGCACCTTTATTGTGAGCATTCTGGTGTTCTAATATCTTATATTTATAGCTCATATACAGTTTATTTAACTTTGGGACAGTAGAGATTTTCCAACATATATTTTAGCTATGTATCTGTTCGTTGTGTGAAAGACTTTATATTTATGTCCATTTTGCCACTTGGGTTGGTTACACCATCTCCTCAGATATTTGCTATGCATTATTCAATTTTTTAATACACCGTCTCTTCTTCTTACAGTTCGAGCCTCTCCTTAGCTCTGGCGGACCCTTTCCGCGGCGTTTCGCTCTCGTGGCGTCTGGGCGCCATGGTAGCGCGGCCGGGGAGGAGTTTTGGGGGATGGCTGGTCGGTTTGGCGGAGTACGCGTGCGCTGCTTTGGCATGCGTATGGCCGCCGTGCGTTCCAGCCGTCTCCCTGTACGCGTCCGGCTACTCCCCTGGCCGGCCGCGCACCAATGCGGAGACTCGGCCCGCCTTAGGTGGGTGGAGCTTTGCCGCAAATGGCGTCCAGCACACGTGGGGGTGAGACGCGGCGGTGAGGTGTTCTGTCAGAGCGTGGGTGAGTGTCCTATGTTTCCATTGGCCCCCCTCTTTGTTCTCATCTGTTCTCCATCAGGTCCGCATGTAGCATTAGGCCCTGTGATTGGTCTGACTATTCAGACCTGTGATCGGTTGCTATGTGGGTGGATTTATATAAATGTTGCATGTTTTGATCATATGTCAGACTGTCATCTGCTTGATAAAGGGGAGGTCCCCCGAAACATCGCACTTTGTGTGACAGCCTGCATGGCCGGCCTTTGACCTGAGCGACTGGAGCGGTCGCTCAGGGCGCCGGCTTCTAGGGGGGCGCATTCAACTGCCCTGGCCACATAGGCATTGCTAGGGGCTTGGAACAAGGGCTAGTGCCTCTGATCTTGGCAAAGGTGCCTGGGATATGGAAGAACAGAGTGCCCACCGTACCGTCAGTGCCCCGAATGTTTTCCATGGCTGCAGAGTGTTTACGAGATACAGATGCTCCTAGCCAGGCTTGATATCACATGGGGCCGGGAAGCCAGTGAGAGAGAGGAGTGAGGCTCACTCATCTCTCATTGGCTGCTGAGCCCCATGTGATCCCTGGCAAGGCTGGAGAGCACCGAGCATGTGTGTCTGCGGATAAATGTTAGGGAGGAGAGAACAGCGAAGAAAAGAAAGCCGTTGGGCACTGGGGAGACACATGCCAGAAGAAAGAGTGAGTACATGCCACCAGTCGCCCGGCTTTGTTCACAGCACACACAGGATACAGCCTTTGTCAGACGTGTCTGTGTGTTGATGCTGCGCAGCGGCGTATGGCTATGGACTGGAATGTTACTTACTTCAGAGAAGGAGTCACCTGACCTCCCTTGCTGACCTGACGCCTCTCTCATTACACCCTGACCAGATCTTCTTTATCTTAAAAAGTAGTGAAGTGTTAGGGTCAGGGAGGAGGGACATTCTGCACTGAGGACAGCCGTGCACACTTTGCATAAGCAGCTCACCCCCCTTCCTACCACTATTCAGTCTCTCTGACCTGCCCTCTGCTCTGCTCTGCTCAGTGCTCAGCCTTCACTTAAAGAGAGTCTGAAGCGAGAATAAATCTCGCTTCAGACCTCATAGATAGCAGGGGCACGTGTGCCCCTGCTAAACCGCCGCTATCCCGCGGCTTAACGGGGGTCCCTGATCCCCCAAATCCCCTCGTTTCAGCGGGGGAGCGCTTCCTGGTTGGGGCAGGGCTTACCGCCGCAGTCCTGCCCCACGCACGTCTGTCAGCGCGTATCTCTGCCTCTCCCCTGCCCCTCTCAGTCTTCCTTCACTGAGAGGGGCGGGGGAGAGGCGGCGATGCGCCGCTGATAGACGCGACTGAAGGCAGGGCTGCAGCCGTTAGCCTTGCCTCCAGGAGCGACCAAGTCTGCGACCAAGTGTCGCAGTGGGGGGTTTGGGGGTGAAGGGACCCCCGTTTAGCGGCGCTATAGCGGCGGTTTAGCAGGGGCACACGTGCCCCTGCTAACTATGAGCTCTGAAGCGAGATTTATTCTCGCTTCAGAGTCTCTTTAATTTAATCTATAATTGCTGCTTATCTTTTTCTATTAGGAAGGTCTTAAAGTGGCCATACATCAGGTGACATGGTGGCCGATCGACAATCCAATTTGATTATTAGAATCGAATTGGATGAAAATTGGTGCTGCAAAGTGCATGCCTAATCGAGTATGCGACTAATTTCAGGCTGAAATTGATCACATGAATTGGTCGTACATACTGCAAGATGTCGGGCAGTTGTGGTCATTGAGGTAAAGGCAAGCAATATCGGGATGAGCAACAAATGTGACAAAACCACCGATCTGTTCCCCCTAATGTTCAATGCGTCCTGGTGCACAGTGCACTTAGCATTACCTGTCCTCTCCTCATTTGCTGCTGGTTTCGGGCTGGGATAAATGGGGGGGGGCACCAAAATCTGGCTATGCTCAGGGCGCTGTGAAACCTAAGGCGGCCCTGACAGCCTGTAACTTTGATGTTTCAATAAAAGAGCATTAAGAATATCTAGATGGTGCCGGCTTCATCTTCTACTGGTCTCCGCACAATAAGCGCAATAGAGATAAGCACGCCACCCTGACTAACCAATGACAGACAAATGAACAAATAACAGGAACGCTTGCTAAACGGTTGCCTTACCACAAGCAACTGCAAGCGTTTGGTCCAGACAGACAGACGAACGATCAACAGGAATAGGTCAGATAAGATCCACCGCTCTTCCACCAGAGCGAGTGCGATCCGGGTTCAGGGATAGGACAGAAAGGATCCACTGCTCTTTCCGCCAGAGCGAGTGTGATCCAAGTGCAGAAACAGAGCTAGCAGGATCCACTGCTCTTTTCCACCAGAGCAAGTGTGATCCAAGTACAGAAACAGAGCTAGCAGGATCCACTGCTCTTTTCCACCAGAGCAAGTGTGATCCAAGTATAGAAACAGAGCTAGCAGGATCCACTGCTCTTTTCCACCAGAACAAGTGTGATCCGAGTACAGAAACAGAACTAGCAGGATCCACTGCTCTTTTCCACCAGAGCAAGTGTGATCCGAGTACAGGAATAGGCCTAGCAGGATCCACTGCTCTTTCCGCCAGAGCGAGTGCGATCCACACGGCAAGACAGACAGAAGGAGTAACCAGTAGCACTCGCAGCTATGGTAAAACTCCAAGACATAGACTAGAGAGATCCACTGCCACTACCGCTAGGGCAAGTGCATTCCAGGTACTGGACCAAATGATTCACCATCGCCAACCGCTGGCGACAGTGCAATCGCAAGGACAACACAAGACAGGCAATACAGATAATACAACCTGACTGCACTAATGGGATGCCTAGTGCAGTCCCCAGGAATACTCTAAGATATTCTTTAGCAAACAGTAGCAAGGCTAACACTCCAGGAGTGTATTAACAAACCATCATGACCAGCAAAGGATTGCGAGATCAGATGGTATTTATGCTGCAAGCCTTCAAAGCATGATCCGCCTCGGCTAGATAATTTGCATGACAAATGTATGCAAATTCCTCAGCAGCAGAGCAGGTCTGAAACTTGCAAAGTGAAGACAGGTCTCTCTTCCAGAGACCTGCAGCCCACAGACTTGAGGAATGGTCAAACAGCTGTCTGCCTGTGCAGCCAGCTGAGCGGATCATTACACCATCCGTCAGAAGCTTCAATAACCTGGTTCAATCAATTAAACTTTGCCACAACTTTTCTGAGGATACTTTTTTTAAAATGATTCAATCCTTTCTTCTACGGAACAGAGTTTTTACTGCTTTTTCTTATTGATTAAAAAAAAACAAAAAAACAGTTTGTTCACTTCCTGTTAACGGTGGGGTCCATGGAAAGTGGAAAGTCAGTGGAAATATCCCCAGTGACAGCAATTAAATAATTTCGCTTCTCTATGAAGAACAAAAAAAAAGTGGAATTCCAAATTAAACAGGTAAAAAAAAGTGGTCTTGCACTTACTTTTTGTTTAGCATGGTTTGTGCAGCCTGTGCTGTTGTTTGAGGGCTGGTGCACACCGGAGCAGTTCTGGAGCGTTTTTTAAAACGCTTGCAGGGGAAAACCGCTTGGCTAATGAAAGTGAATGGGATGGTGCACACCAGAGCGGTTCGTTTTTTCCGCAAACGCAAACTCGGGGGCTGCAGCATTTTTTAGATTTTTGCCTCAATGTTCAATGTTCAAGTATAGGAAAGTGGAAAAACGCTCTGAAAAACTTTAGATCAGAGCGTTTTTCCAGGCATTTTTGTTACAGAAGCTGTTCAGTAACAGCTTTTACTGTAACAATATTTGTAATCTGCTACACAAAAACACTCCAAAAAAACGCTAGGCATGTTTAGAAAACGTCTCTAAACAAGCCTAGAATCACTCTGAGGGCCCTTTTCCACTAGCAATCGCTAGCGTTCGCGGTGAACGCTAGCGATTGTGATTCAGCAAAAGTTAAAAATTTCCTGGCGATTTCCCAACGTTTGTGATCGCGATTTTGCTAGGTTATGCACTGCATAGCAAAATCGCGGCAATAATCGCTCCTCTGCGCGATCACGGTTAAGTAAAAAACGAATCACGGTAGTGGAAATGACCTACCGCGATTCCTATTTAAAAAGCAAACCGTAGCGATTTGAAAATCACTAGCAGTTTGCGATTTTGCGATTCAGTAATCGCAAACGCTATAGTGGAAAAGGGCCCTTAAATCTGCTTCAAAAACCTCTAGCGTTTTGCAGATCTGCTAGAGGTTTTTGGTGTGGGCCTAACTGATGTTCTTGAGGATTGAAATAAAGTGAAGTCTGACCTCCAGTGGTTGGAATAGTTTGCTGCAGACCTAAAACATAAAGTAGTGACAAACTGGTGACATGTTGACATTTCTTTGTTGGTCTTTTATCAAAAATGAAATCACCCCTTTGATATTGTTATATTTATCAAGAGGCAATCTGATTTTGACTACACTGCACCGTTGATAAGCTACTGTATTTATTCTAAAGTGGCAGCTCTATTTACATCTACAGCTCTATTTACCTGTATGGAACCATAAAATTGTTGATCTGCTATCTGGCGCCCTCTGCTGTTTTGTATGTTCCTGGGACTCACTCTACAGCAAATTGGGGTCTAGTTAGGTCCACAAAGCTAGGACCTCACATGGTCTGAAGACCTGTAGTTTAGAGAGTAGTTTAGAGAGTAAATGAGTAGATCAGGACACACACACACATAGAATAAGGCATAAGAGATGATGATGACTAGCATCAGTTAGTATAGGTTATTGATAGTGTAGAGTAGGTCTTGCCCGAAGAGAACCTACCTTGTCGTGGTGGGTAGGCTTACGATCTTTTGGCCAAAAATGCTTGATTAAATTATCAAATTGGTTAATGTCATACATACACACAACCATCAAAATAGACCAACATTGCTCACTGCAAGGCCCAACTGAATGCAATTTGATAAATCACATATAAATGCAATTTTATGTCTAGCTAGATGAGGGGGGAGGGGCGGGGGTTATAACATTCAGAATGAAGCTACCAGTTGTATTGGCTGACTGACATCTCATGTCTTCCTCTGAATACAGCTGTTTTCTTGCTTACTTTGGAAACACTGGGCCACCTTTAGGCAGGTGGGCCTTTTTTATACTGTAGTGTGAAATGGGTGATAACAGAAAAACAGAATTGCTTATTGGTTGAAAAGGAGAAGCTGTATCACAGGTATGGTGGATGGGGTTATTTTTTTTTTCACAGAATTACGTTTTTTGGCCAATATAATTAACCAAAGGGGTCTTAGCTATACCGGTATATGCAATAAAGGTGCTCAATGAGGCCTAAGTTCCAACATGCCTCAAGTGATAACGTAACAGAAAAGCAAACATAATACTTACTGATGCCTTTTATTTTTTTAGACTGCAAGCTCAAGTGGACAGTGCCCTCCCTCCTATTGTATAATATTATAACGTATATTTTACTGCATATTGCCTCACCAAGTTTTGCTATGCAGCTATTACTGGATGTGCTATATGCCTTATTGATATTGCCCATGTTTGCTATGTTTATTTATACATAGGCATTATTTGCATTACTGTAATGATAAAACACCACAGAATATGTGGGTATATAAAAGTACTTCTTGTAGAGATGATGGGAGAGTCGGACCACTGGAAAAAGTTTTCTCCAACACATCTCAAAGCTTCTCAATGGGATTAAGGCCTGGAATCCATGTGTAAAAATTATGTCTCATGCTCCCTGAATCACTCTTTCACAATTTCAGCCCAATGATTCCTGGCACTGCCATCTTGGAATATGCCCATGCCATCAGGGAAGAAGAAGTTCACTAATGGAATAACCTGCTCATTCTGTATATTCAGTCAGCTGACCTCATTCTTTGAGAAACATAATCATCCATACATTAATACATTGGCCTCAATTCACTACGCTTATCTCCTGTCTTTAATAACGTTTCTAGAGTGATCACCATAGTGATAAGGCATGTAGTATTCAGGAAACATTTTACCTCAGGCAAACCTAAAGTTAACTCTTCTGTCTTTAAGTTAACTCTTAATTCCTTAAACTAACTCCAGAATTCTAAAGTTAAAGACAGGCTGTTAATTAACTGCGGGTGAAAATAACTACAGAGGAGGTAACTTAAGGAATGAAGAGATAAGCTAGCTCTCTCACTGTGTGTTGGCAAGTTTTCTCTTGCCTTATTATCTCCAGCATGATCTTAGTGAATTGAGGCCACTAAGCTCTTTAATAACATTTCTATAGTTATATCACCATGGTGATGAGGCATGTAGTGTTCAGGAAACATTTTACCTCAGGCAAACCTAAAGTTAACTCTTCTGTCTTTAAGTTAATTCTTCAATCCTTAAAATAACTCCAGAATTCTAACGTTAAAGACAGGCTGTTAATTAACTGCGTGTGAAAATAACTACAGAGGAGGTAACTTAAAGTGAACCTCCGGACTAAAAATCTACTCAGCAGAACTGAAAAGGCTTGGTGTTTCTTTAACAGTTTCACAGCATCAGAGCTTTGTTTTTCTTACCAAAGCATCATTCTTTGCTGCATTTTTAGCTAAGCTCCACCCATCAAAGAAAAAAAGCTTGGGCTTTTTTTCCCTGATGCTGTGCAGAGCATGATGGGATTTCCTTTGTTGTTATTCACGTTGCCTAGCAACTGGGAGAGGTGCTCAGGACACAGGACAGTTGGAACTCTGTCTCATGCTCCCTGTCACCTCCTTTCAACCAAAAAGATGGCTGCCATCATGAAATCAAACATTTGCCTGTTCTTTTAAAACAGTGTGGATAAGAGATTATATTACTTATCTATTTTAATTAACATAACTAATGTAACTTAATGACAGTATGTTTGTTTAGGCTGGAGTTCCTCTTTAAGGAATGAAGAGATAAGATAACTCTCTCACTGTGTGGTGGTAAGTTTTCTCTTGCCTTATTATCTCCAGCATGATCTTAGTGAATTGAGGCCAATTGTATGTAATGAGTTACACAAATTGCATACCTCCCTTTATATATGCATTACTTACATTGCTTAGAAAACAAAACAGGCAATATACCGTAAGTGGTATGTGTATATAGCTAGTTATACAACTTGTGTAACTCACTACATAAATTGAGTAAATGCCAGTAAATGTAATGTGTGCTGCCTGCACATGTTAAGTTTACAGATTTTTTTGTGAATTTACCCCAATATTAGTGAGCGCTCCATCACGTTCGTACACACTTGGAACTTAGGGCAGGACGGTGGTGTAGTGAATAGCATTCTTGCCTTGCAGTGCTGGGTCCCTGGGTCGCATGCCAGCACTATCTGCATGGAGGCTGTACCCCGTGCCTGTGTTGGTTTCCTCCGGACACTCCAGTTTCCTCCCACGTCCCAAAAACATACAAATAAGTTAATTGGCTTCCCCATAAATTGGCCCTAGACTATGATATAATAACTACACTAAACATACATAGACATATGACTATGGTAGGGATTAGTTTGTGAGCCCCTCCGAGGGACAGTTAAGTGACAAGACAATATACTCTATACTGTGCTGCAGAAGATGTTGTCGCTGTGTAAATAATAAATAATAATAATTAGTTATAGTTTAATAAATATAAATATTAGTTACTTAGTTTACCAGAAACAGTAGATCCAGACTGTTTTAGTTGCCTCCTCAAGTGTGTACAGGTGTCTCCTGATGACCTCTGAAAACATTTAAACAATTAAAAATGCTAGAAATTCATAAACACTTGCAGGGGCGTTCCTTCCATTGGGTGCCGTGGCGCACTGGGTGACTGACAGGGAGGAGGGTGTCACAAAGGCCTCCCACAGAGGCCATAAGAAGGAGGGGCAGCGGGGACAGGGGAGGGAGGCCAGAATCCCATTCTCTACCTAACCTGGGTCCCCTCCTTCTGCACTCTCCCCCCCTCCAGATATGCAGGCGGCAGGCAGGCATGGCGTGATGGCGTGCACTCGGAGAATAACTCACCTGAATTCCACTTTCCAGGTGCTGGAGCGATGCGTCATCGTAGCCACAGGTCTCCGCCTTCAATGCCACCCACTGTGCTTCCTGATTAGCGGAAGCACAGTGAGCGACATTGAAGGCAGATACCTGTTGTGAAGGTGACGCAGCGCTCCATCACCTGGAATGAAGGAGTTAGGTGAGCTATTCCCCACCCACCCCGCCTGCCTGCTGCCTGTATTTCTGGAGGGGGGAGAGTGCAGAAGGAGGGGAACCAGCTGAGGGTTCTGGCCCCCAGTGGTGCTCACCGCCAGGTCGTGATCACGCTTACGCGTGGATTCACGACCATTTTGACGCATTCCGCCTCGGACACGCTAAGCCGTGAATAGATTTTCAACCACGAAAATCTACTTCGGCTTCGCGTGAATGCGGACAGAGATCCGCATTCACGCTCGTGAAACCCGGCGCTGAAGTCGTGGTTTGCGGAAATGCGTCAAACTATGCGGAAGTGACACATTGGAGGCCAATCAGAGTGCCCCAGCCAGGCCCTAGCAACCAATCACAGGAGGGGAGCTATGCCCTCCCCTCCTGAATATAAAGCGGTGGCCATGATGGAAAAGCTCTGTCCTTGCTAGACTGTGGTGCTGAGAGGATTATCTCCAGGCCATTGTTGTTTGAACAAGTGCATTTATTGTGTTAAAAACAAAGCGTTTTTTTTGCTAACACTGCTCTTATACTGTACATAGTTAGCTAGTCAGTGAGTGATTGCTGTAGTTAGTTGTAGTCAGTGTAGTGTAGTGGGAGTGTGGGAGTCTAGTGATTATTTAACTGTGTGTAGTGCAGGCAGGTTCAGTGCTGCAGTGTAGTCAGTGTAGTGGGTGTGGGGATTATCTGTGTGTAGTGCAGGCAGGCAGGTTAGTGCAGCTGCAGTGTTCACTTGTATATTCCAGTGACAGTTATACACTTGTACTATTTGCAGGCAGCCAGTCACACCGCCGGCGCCGCCACTCTCTGCCAGCGCTGTTCATTCATTCTGTCAGTGACCTTGTGCAGTGCCCACTGCTCGCTCGCTGGCATATGAGCATCTCATTACACAGTGTGACATCCTTGTGTGCCCACTGCATCCTTCAGTGACCTAGTTGTATATCCAGTGCCCACTGCTGTGCCCACTGCATCCTTCAGTGACCTTGTACTGTGCCCACTGCATCCTTCAGTGACCTAGTTGTATATCCAGTGCCCACTGCTGTGCCCACTGCATCCTTCAGTGACCTTGTACTGTGCCCACTGCATCCTTCAGTGACCTAGTTGTGTATCCAGTGCCCACTGCTGTGCCCACTGCATCCTTCAGTGACCTTGTACTGTGCCCACTGCATCCTTCAGTGACCTAGTTGTATATCCAGTGCCCACTGCTGTGCCCACTGCATCCTTCAGTGACCTTGTACTGTGCCCACTGCATCCTTCAGTGACCTAGTTGTATATCCAGTGCCCACTGCTGTGCCCACTGCATCCTTCAGTGACCTTGTACTGTGCCCACTGCATCCTTCAGTGACCTAGTTGTATATCCAGTGCCCACTGCTGTGCCCACTGCATCCTTCAGTGACCTAGTTGTATATCCAGTGCCCACTGCTGTGCCCACTGCATCCTTCAGTGACCTTGTACTGTGCCCACTGCATCCTTCAGTGACCTAGTTGTATATCCAGTGCCCACTGCTGTGCCCACTGCATCCTTCAGTGACCTAGTTGTATATCCAGTGCCCACTGCTGTGCCCACTGCATCCTTCAGTGACCTTGTACTGTGCCCACTGCATCCTTCAGTGACCTAGTTGTATATCCAGTGCCCACTGCTGTGCCCACTGCATCCTTCAGTGACCTTGTACTGTGCCCACTGCATCCTTCAGTGACCTAGTTGTATATCCAGTGCCCACTGCTGTGCCCACTGCATCCTTCAGTGACCTAGTTGTATATCCAGTACCCACTGCTGTGCCCACTGCATCCTTCAGTGACCTTGTACTGTGCCCACTGCATCCTTCAGTGACCTAGTTGTATATCCAGTGCCCACTGCTGTGCCCACTGCATCCTTCAGTGACCTTGTACTGTGCCCACTGCATCCTTCAGTGACCTAGTTGTATATCCAGTGCCCACTGCTGTGCCCACTGCATCCTTCAGTGACCTTGTACTGTGCCCACTGCATCCTTCAGTGACCTAGTTGTATATCCAGTGCCCACTGCTGTGCCCACTGCATCCTTCAGTGACCTTGTACTGTGCCCACTGCATCCTTCAGTGACCTAGTTGTATATCCAGTGCCCACTGCTGTGCCCACTGCATCCTTCAGTGACCTTGTACTGTGACCACTGCATCCTTCAGTGACCTAGTTGTATATCCAGTGCCCACTGCTGTGCCCACTGCATCCTTCAGTGACCTTGTACTGTGCCCACTGCACCCTTCAGTGACCTAGTTGTATATCCAGTGCCCACTGCTGTGCCCACTGCATCCTTCAGTGACCTTGTACTGTGCCCACTGCATCCTTCAGTGACCTAGTTGCATATCCAGTGCCTACTGCTGTGCCCACTGCATCCTTCAGTGACCTTGTACTGTGCCCACTGCATCCTTCAGTGACCTAGTTGTATATCCAGTGCCCACTGCTGTGCCCACTGCATCCTTCAGTGACCTTGTACTGTGCCCACTGCATCCTTCAGTGACCTAGTTGTATATCCAGTGCCCACTGCTGTGCCCACTGCATCCTTCAGTGACCTTGTACTGTGCCCACTGCATCCTTCAGTGACCTAGTTGTATATCCAGTGCCCACTGCTGTGCCCACTGCATCCTTCAGTGACCTTGTACTGTGCCCACTGCATCCTTCAGTGACCTAGTTGTGTATCCAGTGCCCACTGCTGTGCCCACTGCATCCTTCAGTGACCTAGTTGTATATCCAGTGCCCACTGCTGTGCCCACTGCATCCTTCAGTGACCTTGTACTGTGCCCACTGCATCCTTCAGTGACCTAGTTGTATATCCAGTGCCCACTGCTGTGCCCACTGCATCCTTCAGTGACCTTGTACTGTGCCCACTGCATCCTTCAGTGACCTAGTTGTATATCCAGTACCCACTGCTGTGCCCACTGCATCCTTCAGTGACCTTGTACTGTGCCCACTGCATCCTTCAGTGACCTAGTTGTATATCCAGTGCCCACTGCTGTGCCCACTGCATCCTTCAGTGACCTTGTACTGTGCCCACTGCATCCTTCAGTGCCGTTGTACTGTGCCTGGTGCATCCTTCAGTGACCTTGTACTGTGCCCACTGCATCCAGTGATTCATTACTAGCAACATGTCTGGCAGGGTTTCGCGGGGTGAGAGGAAAGGGAGTTCAATTGCCTCAGCCACTTCTGGGACTGCTCCACGTCCAGGGAGAGGACGCCCAGCTGTACGTGGTCGTGATGCAGCAGAAAGGGGGGCAGCAAAGCCTGGGCCGAGTCAGCGGACGCCATTGTCCAAATATTTTAAAGTTTCTGGTCCCCGTGTGGTGGTTGAGCAAATGGAACCTGACGTACTCATGGACATCATGACTTCCTCCCAGACCTCTACTGTGAGCACCACTCCAAGCAGCAGCAGCAGCCAACGTCCCACGCTTGTTGTGACATCCACCCCAGCACCCACTGGTCAGCAGCCCTCCCAGGATGACAGCGTTCTGTCCCTCAGTCCGGCTTCTGGGAGCCTGCTGATGCAAGAAGCTCAGGACTTACTGGGGACCGATGTGGCAGAGATTGAGATCGGGCCCCAATCACAAGCGTTGTTGAGTTCTGGTGATGAAGAAGAGGGGTCTGTGTCTGGGGATGTAGGGACAGAAGAGGAGGCGGGGGAGTCAGAGGAAGAGCTGGATTATGATGATTCTGCTGATGATGACGACGTTGTGGACCCTAACTATGTGCAGCCTGCTGAGTCCGTGGAAGAATGGTCAGAGGCAGAGCAGGATGACGAGTCACCTCGGCCTAGGCAAGGATATCGCCATATGTCAGGCAGGGGCAGGGGCATCGGCAGCAGTGGGCGTGGAGGAAGTAGACAGGACACTGCTTCAGCCGGCACCACCACCATGCAACCCCCGGCAACTAATACCACACATTGTTCCGCTGCACCCTCTGCTAGTGGGGGCCGCAGTAAATTAAAGTCACCAGTGTGGGATTGCTTTGAGGAATGTACTGATGACAAAAGGTATGCGGTGTGCAGGTTATGCAGCAAAAGATTGAGCCGTGGGAAAAGTCTGAGCAAGATGGGTACCTCATCCCTCCAGGGCCACCTGAGAAGCCGCCACTGCCGCAAGTATGCGGACTTTAAGAGGAAGCAGGCACTGCTGGCAGGGGTTCCTGAGAGCAGAAGGCCCACCAGCGCAGCAGCATCATCCCTCCCTCAGGGTCGTGAATCCCCCACAGCAGCAGCAGTAGTAGCACGCAAGCGCTCTTCCACCTCGGCTACTCAGGACACAGACATTGAGGCTGGCAGCCAGTGTTCGTCTCTCTCCTCTGTCTCCCCTGCATCCCAGCGTCGTCAGACCCTGCTGAGCGACACCTTTCAGGGTCTGACCAAGCCTCTGCCTCCAAGCCACAGGCGGATCCGCAAACTAAATGGCTTGCTGGCCCGGGCCATGGCATCACAGCTGCTTCCCTACTCCCTGGTGCAGGAGGGGAGCGCCATGCGGACGCTGCTCCAATTTGGCATCCCCGAGTGGCAAGTCCCCAGTCGCCACTATTTCAGCAGGAGCGCGATCCCAGCACTCCACAAGTTTGCGGTGGAAAACGTGGCCCGTTCCCTGGACTACTCTGTGGGCAAGCGGGTCCACGTGACCATGGACTCGTGGAGTAGCAGATTTGGGACAGGTCGCTACCTGTCCTTTACGGCCCACTGGGTGACACTGATGGAAGGGAGGGAGGACAAGAGTGCATCAGCCCAGCTAGTGGTGCCACCACGCGGGATCAGGGGGGATGCAGAAGGGTCCTGTCACGACACTCCCTCTGCACCCGGAAAGCAAGCCCGCCTCGGCAGCAGCAGCGCCAAGCCTCGGCACTGCCAAGCCCTTTTAAAATTGGTGACCCTGGGGAAGGAGAGGCTTACGGCCACCAACGTCCTGGCCGCCCTCAGGAAGCAGGAGCGGAGGTGGCTGACCCCCAGAGGCCTGGAAGTGGGGTATGTGGCAGCCGATAACGGGGCCAACCTGGTGGCAGCAGTGCAGCAGGGAAACCTCCAGCACATCCCCTGCTTGGCCCACGTGCTCAATCTTGTGGTGCAGCGCTTCTTGCGCACCTACCAGGGGATGAGCGAGCTGCTGCAGGATGCCCGGGCGGTGGTACGCTTTTTCCGCCTGTCAGCCACTGCCTCTGCACTCTTGTCCACCTTACAGCAGCAGTATGGAAGGCCACAACACTGGATGATCATCGACATGCCAGTTCGCTGGAATTCGACTCTGGCCATGTTGGAGCGGCTGTGTCAGCACAGGCTGGCTCTTAGGGCCTACATGCTAGACCCAAGTGTCCCCAGCAACCAGCAAGTCCCCATGATTACTGCCACTCAGTGGACACTGATGCAGCAAGTATGCCTGGTGCTGAGTCCCTTCCTGGAGGCAACCAAGATGGTCAGTGAGGAGCGGGCCTCTGTGTGCCAGTGGGTGCCCTTGGTTTGTCTACTGGAGCAGGCAATGGACAATTTAATTGAGCGTGGGGATGAAGCCCTGAGGCAGTTGGAAGAACAGGAGCAGATGGCAGCACAGTCCAGCTCAGAGGAGGGCTCACAGCAGGTAGTGGAAGAGTTGGAGGTCCCTAACCTGAATGAGGAGGAGGAGGAGGAGCAGAGTGCAGCAGGCGTTGTACGTGGATGGCGGTTTGAGGAGGACAACGACATGGCACAGGAAGAGGACAGGCATGCGTTATGGGACAATGGCGAGGACGAGGAAGATCTTGCTGGCAGGGCCCACTTGTTTCCCATGGCTGTGCACATGTTGCGCTGCCTTCGCAGGGACCCCCGGGTGATCCAGATGCGTTCAAGGGAGGACATCTGGATTACCTTGATGCTTGATCCCCGTCTGAAGGGGAAGCTGGGAGACTTAATGACGCCATCCACCACCGAGCAACGCACAAGGGAGTTGAAGGAGGCCCTTGTGCGCAGACTACTGGAAGCATTCCCCCAGCCTTCCACCCCCACTGTAACTGCTCTGCCAAGCCAGCAAGAGGTGCCTGCCATTGCCACTAGCAGCACAACAACAACCACCAGCAGCAGCAGCAGCAACTGGCGCCCTGGAGACCTGAAGAGCCTAAGCAAGAGCCTGTATGCAGTGCAGCAGCCCAGAACAGAGGTGCCCGCCACAGCATCCACCACCAACCAGCATAAGCAAGGACTGACCACCATGGTGTCTGACTATATGGGGTCATCCAGCGGGCTCAATGACACCGACAGCCCCGTGGACCCCTTGGAGTACTGGGTCAAGAGACTGGACATCTGGAGCGAGCTTTCCCAGTACGCCCTGGAACTCCTATCCTGCCCTCCTTCCAGTGTCCTCTCAGAGAGATGCTTTAGTGCGGCCGGTGGCGTGGTCACAGAGAAGCGCTCTCGGCTCTCCCACGCCTCTGTGGACAAACTCACCTTCCTGAAAATCAACCAGGCTTGGGTGGAAGGTGAGTTCCTGGCCCCTATTGTCAGACACAGGGGGACATGAAGTGGCTGCTGCATGTGCTGTTGTTAACTATGCCTGCCTTTATAAAGACAGTTACTACCTGCCTAGTGCCTACCTTGGTTAATTTTTTGGTGTTATGGTACTACTACCAGTAAGTTGCCATGGTCCTCCTTCTGAGCTGCTGAACTGACCGCCCGCTTTGTCCTCCTGACTCAGTCGCTACTACACTCTGCGTTCACACTGCCCGGGTCACTGGGTGCATTTAATTTTTTGGCCAGCACTATGACGCTGTGCTACTACTACTACCACCAGTATGTTGCCATGGTCCTTCTGTGCTGCTGCTGCTGAACTGAACGCCCGCTTTGTCCGCCTCCTCCTCCTGACTCAGTCGCTACCACGGTACCACCAATGTACTCTGTCTGCGTTATCACTGCCCGGGTCACTGGGTGTATTTAATTTTTTGGCCAGCACTATGACGCTGTGCTACTACTACTACCACCAGTATGTTGCCATGGTCCTTCTGTGCTGCTGAACTAAACGCCCGCTTTGTCCTCCTCCTGACTCAGTCGCTACCATGGTACCACCAATGTACTCTGTCTGCGTTATCACTGCCCGGGTCACCGGGTGCATTTAATTTTTTGGCCAGCACTATGACGCTGTGCTACTACTACTACCACCAGTATGTTGCCATGGTCCTTCTGTGCTGCTGAACTGAACGCCCGCTTTGTCCTCCTCCTCCTCCTGACTCAGTCGCTACCACGGTACCACCAATGTACTCTGTCTGCGTTATCACTGCCCGGGTCACCGGGTGCATTTAATTTTTTGGCCAGCACTATGACGCTGTGCTGCTACTACTACCACCAGTATGTTGCCATGGTCCTTCTGTGCTGCTGCTGCTGCTGCTGAACTGAACGCCCGCTTTGTCCTCCTCCTCCTCCTGACTCAGTCGCTACCACGGTACCACCAATGTACTCTGTCTGCGTTATCACTGCCCGGGTCACCGGGTGCATTTAATTTTTTGGCCAGCACTATGACGCTGTGCTGCTACTACTACCACCAGTATGTTGCCATGGTCCTTCTGTGCTGCTGCTGCTGCTGCTGAACTGAACGCCCGCTTTGTCCTCCTCCTCCTCCTGACTCAGTCGCTACCACGGTACCACCAATGTACTTTGTCTGCGTTATCACTGCCCGGGGTGATAAGGGGCAACATAACTTCAACAACATAAAGGCCCCAGAGAGGTTTTTGTAATTTTTTGTTTTGTTTTT
Organism: Hyperolius riggenbachi; assembly: GCF_040937935.1. NCBI lineage: Eukaryota > Metazoa > Chordata > Amphibia > Anura > Hyperoliidae > Hyperolius > Hyperolius riggenbachi. The sequence continues at coordinate 253,443,929 of NC_090651.1, forward strand.
TTGCAGCAATTAGCAATGCCATTGGAACTCGCCTTCACCTCTTTGACTGCTTAACGCGTATATCCCTTTTTAAAACCACTTATTACCAATTAATAGCCCCATTTAAAGTGTTGATTTCACTTTAAAATCCATTTTCTCTAGAAAAAAAAAATCTTTTGGAATTGTTTATGTTGAAGTTATGTTGCCCCTTATCACCTCGATAATCCATGCAATTTGGGGTGTTGTAGCATGTATGGGGGCTTTGTTATTAACGTTAAAAGAAAACGCCATTCACGGCAGAAAATCCGCGTGGTTGCGTGGACGCGGACGAAAATCCGCATGCGGCGGGGCCGAATGCGGATTTTTTTTGCAACCACGCGGATTGCCGAATTCGTGGATGAGGCACATCCGAGCATCCCTGCTGGCCCCCCTCCCCACTGCTGTCCCTGCTTCCCCTCCTTCTTGCACTGCTTCCCCCTCCTCAGGCCAACTGTACTACCTACACTGGGGGCAACTATACTACCTGCACTGGGGGCAACCATACTACTTACACTGGGGGCAACTATACTACCTACACTGGGGGCAACTATACTACCTACACTGGGGACAAATATACTACGAGCATTAAGAGCAACTATACTAGCTATACTGGGGGCAGCTATACTACCAACATTAGGGGCAACTATACTACCTACACTGGGGGCAACAAATACTAGCTATACTGGGGCAACCATACTACCTACACTGGGGGCAACTATACTAGCTATACTGGGGCAACTATACTACAGGAAACTATACTACCTATACTGGGGGCAACTATACTACCTATACTGGAGGCAACTATACTAGCTACCTATACTGGGGGAAATTTTATTACATATACTGGGGCAACTACAGTTAACTGTATGTTACTGAGCAGGGGGGCATTCGGGGGTGGGGCACATTGATTCCCGGGGGGGCAGTGCCCCAGTGTAGCGCCCATGCAGAGGGGCATGGTAATGTAGACACAGAAGGACTGCCTGAAGAAGATGACTTGAACACTGGAAACTAGCAATGCACCGCTATTTGCAATTAATCAATAGAAGTGTTTTTTTATAGCAACTTTAGTTATTTTCACATAAAGTACATGTTCTCTTTTAAAACACTGCCCTCATTTATTGTCATCTGCCACAGCGCTTTACAGCGTATATATAATCTTGTCACTAACTGTGCCTCAGAGAAGCTCGCAATCTAATCCCTACCATAGTCATATGTCTATTATGCTGGGAATACACGGTTTGATTTTGCCGCTCGGTTCTACCGCTGGATTACACAGTCAATTCTCTTATCTTCCGCTTGTAAGACTCATAATTGTTGGCAGGGCCGTTTCTTTGGCAGTGCGGACAGGGCGACCGCCCTGGGCGCACACCAGCAAGTAAAAGAAGGGGGGCGCACGCAGAAGGACATAACCGCTAGGGAGCTGGTGACGTGTAGTGCAGCCAATTGGAAGAATAATATAACCAGCGCTATCACTTACCTTGACTCCTCCTGGGCTGCCTGCGTCAGACATCCAGTCATCACGTCACCACCGCGTGATGACACCTGATGTCCTGTAGTGGTACTGCAGGCTGTCAGTGCGCGGCACCCATGGAGGAGTCGGCTCTCCGGGCTCTCTTCACCTGTGTGTTTCCTGGTTCCTGCTTCCTCCTGGATGAGCGGCTGGTCACTAGTAAGTAGGCAGATCTACTTGTGACCTGTGGCTGTCTGACTGTCCCTAAAGATTGAGGGTTTGTGAGTCCACTCCACGGGGGTGGGGGGAAGGGGTGCAACTTTTGCACCCTCGCCTGGGTGCAATTTAGCCTAGAAACTGCCCTGACTGTTGGATTGACTTCTTATCAGTCTTATCAGCTGTTTGAACAATAGCAAAATACATTTTTAACTATTTCAACTTGTTTCACAACAAAAGTTGTTCAACAATTGTACTGCATAAAAAAACGCTGTTGAACATGTGTATGGGGCTTAGAGAGGAACTCCAGTAAAAATAATGTAATAAAAAAGTGCTTCATTTTTACAATAAAAAAATAAACATGTATAAATATAGAAAATCAGGTGGCGCTAACGGTACAAAAAATTGCATATGCACAAAATTACAAATAAAATCTTCTCAAAAGAGAGAGGGAGGAGAAAAAAAGAAAGAAAAAAAAAAGGTTCTCTTCCTGCTGCTACCTCAAAATGTGGGAGTACCTCTAACTCCCACTACTTGCAGAACTATTTAAACAAAATCAGAGGAGCGCTGTATATATATCTTTGAACCACTTCAGTTTATTATCAAAAGATATCTCTTCATATATATAAAAAGTTCTTACACTACTCTTTCACACATCCATACTCTCATACACACTCTCTGAGAGCCTGCGGATGACCCACTAAAAAGAAATTTCATTATATATAAAAAATTGTATAAAAATTTTTTTTTATAAAAAATATATATGCATATATAGAGAGATGCCTTCCTCCTTATCTACAGTATTACTGTTCTATGCCAATATATGTAGACACTCCAATCCAGGGTCATAAAAAGTAGTTACATCCAGAGAGGGCACAGCGTAATTTACAGTCTTATGCTAGTGCATACAAAGAAAGAAACTTGGCGTGCCGCCTCACATACGTTCTTGCCTTGCACTATTTCCAACATTTAATCACTGTTCCTTAATCGTCAAGTTCCCACCAGCAGTATGCTGTATTTTTAGTGCTTTGAGGGTCTAAAAGCAAATTAAAAAATGTGAATGCTTTTAGACCCTAAAATCAGGAAAGACTCATACCGCCAGGGAGGGTAAGCCAGTTTGCTAAAAATCACAAAGTGACACTGTAAATTATGTTGATGCACATGCTCAGTGATCTGTTCTAACACTCAGTTCTATTCTTCCTTATATTTCTTCTTTTACCACAAGAGATTTTTGTTGAGTGTTGTTTTCCCAGTATGAAACGCAAGTAAAGCCTTCTTTACAGGTTACTGAGCTAAGGCCCCTTCTACACTTAATCAGTTGCTCTCAGTAAGGGCTAGTTCACACTACGTCTGGAACCGTATCCGTGTCTCGATTTTTTAAACCGGATCAAAGCCGTAGACACGGATAGCAATGTTAAAAATAGCAGCCATCTTCACCCAAACAAAAAACGGATCCATATGTGTTTGCGGGAACCCGTTTTCAAAACCGTCCTGGAGGGTACGGATTTGCAGCATTTTTACAGAACGCATTTGGATCCTGATACACGCAGGGCTAGCGGCAGGCAATAGGAAAACGGATCCCCCTCTACACAGGCCGTTTTGGACACAGAAACGGATCAGTTTCTGTGTCGCAGCCTGTGGGGAGAGAAATGGCCGCTATGCTGGAGGGGTATAGCAGGCAGGACAGGGATGGCAGCGGTCAGTGGGGATGCCCCCCCTCCCTCACCTGGGTCCGCTGTCCCCGCTACCCCCTCCAGCTAGTTTCCTCCCCCCCTCCCCACTGACCGCTGACACCCCTGTCCTGCCTGCTACCTCCTTCATCCAAAACGCAAACGGATCATGCTGCAAAAAGCAGCATTGATCCATTTTTATTCAGGTTTGGCTAGATCCACGGACCGCAGGCTCCATCCTGCAATCGTGCCTAGTGTGGACCTAGCCTAATAACTGAAAGAAAACGTATTTTCAAAGTAATGCCCATGTTTGTGGGTTTGTGGGTCGACAAGCTGTCAGAACGAGCAGCACTTCTGTCAAGGGCAGTGCTGCTTTTATACTGGACATTGGCGCAATCGCTTACATGCGCGCACACTCAGCGCACCACGCGCGCAACACCCTGCGCGCGTGTGCATACCGTGCAATGCCAAATGCAGAGCAGGAAGGGAACAAAGAAGACTCAGCGAGCCCCCACGCGTGCGCACTAAAGAACACGCATGAGAACGTCACGGTGGGACGCCATGGTGAGTGTGACAGTACCAACGCGTACTAACGCATACTAACGCACACTAATGCGTACCAACTGTTCCCAGTGTTCCCAGTGCAATCATGATAAAGGCCATGTCTACTAATAGACATGTCTACATATTTGAGAGTGGATGGCAGTGTATACAGTAAAATAGAGGGTAGAGGGCAGTGTTTACAGCAAAACTGAGGGTAGAGGGCACTCAGGACAGTATTTACAGTAAAATGAAGGCTATAATGCAGTGTATACAGTTTAGTCAATACACATGAATGCCTCTGTCTCCGTCACCTCAAGGTGTAGTTAGATTTTTTACATTTTTACAATGTACAGTGTGAGTAGTGATGCATAAGGTGAACGGGAAAGCCCAAGCAATGATAGGAAAGAGGCGGTTCACACTGGCTCATGTGAATAAGCCATCACACTTTAAATTAATGAACAGAATTCTGTCAATTGACTCATCTATTTTGAATAGATATCTCCATGCACTCAAGTAGTACAGTGCTTTGTCAGTTAACTGAAAATGGCCACAATGTTTGTCAAAGTGATTAAAATCAGCATAAAAAATATACAAAACTGGTAAACATTACATTAAATGAGTAAGCAAATAAAATGATCTGAATATTTGTATTATCTCCCTTTAAAGGAATAGAATTTTGTTTTCCTTCTGTACTATGTACAGTAGGTCAAAGGCTTCTAGAACACCTACATAAGTAAACAAAGAGTTAAACCATATCTGACCCACACAGAGTTGTTGCTCAATCACTTAAAGGACTTACGAGGCCAAATATCGAAATTTTGGTCATTACCTGTTTCATATTAGAATCCATAGATGATTTCCTCCGCTCCCTCTGTCCCATTCCGCCTCAAATGTATTTATTACATGTCCCCCAGGCTGCGACTCAACCCCACAGCACGGGTCGTCTCGTATGCCACAATCAAGATGGCCACCGCCAAGATCCGCGCCTGCGCAGTACGCATGGCGGAGAGTGCGGCTGCGCAGCTCTCCGCCCTCGCCCAGCCGCGTACTCGATGTCAGCATAATCGATGTGAGCGCGCCCGCTGCCATGCTAGGAGGACGCTGACATCGAGTACGCGGCTGGGCGAGGGCGGAGAGCTGCACAGCCGCACTCTCACCGCCATGCGTACTGCGCAGGCGCGGATCTTGGCGGCGGCCATCTTGATTGTGGCATACGAGACGACCCGTGCTGTGGGGTCGGGTCGCAGCCTGGGGGACATGTAATAAATACATTTGAGGCGGAATGGGACAGAGGGACCGTAAGAAATCATCTATGGATTCTAATATGAAACAGGTAATGACCAAAATTTCGATATTTGGCCTCGTAAGTCCTTTAACAGCATTCAGCAGCAGAAAACACTCACACTGGCTGTGCTGAATTACAGTAAGCACAAATAACAAACAAATCATCTCATTCATTTTTCACATTCCAGAAAACACATTTACCCTCTTGCAGTATCTCGTTTCCTCTGAATCCTCAAATTCGATTTGACACTGTAAGTCAGATAAGGTTGTAATTACCAGGTGTATCCAACACAGCATTCACGTTAAATACCTCTTTAACAGACTCGTATCTTGTGATAACTTGCTAAAACCCAGGTGTTGCATTCAGTTTTAGTTTGTGCAAGCTGCATATCATAAGACTCTAATTAACATGGGCAGCAGCGGAACTGGAGATAGGATGGCTGTCAACTGGTATACTACTCAAAATTTCAACTCCAGAAATAAACCCTCTCATGTTGGGAGGAGCTCTCAGCCATCTAAGATCCCAGACTTTTTGGGACATTCTGGCTCTGGACTCAAAATATCTGTCCGGCGGCAAAATAATCACACATTAGCCAAATAGGAAGCAATAAATGGCAACATTTCTAGCAGCACAACTTCCAAATATGTTAGTTCCATAAGAATGGAGTATTAGGCTGGGTTCACACTGGGACAGATTGGCAGGCATGCAAACAGATCCTATGCAAAGCAATTTGATTAATTCACAACAGTCAGTTCATAACGGATCCATTTGTTCTGTTCTGATGAGCGGAGTGCAAGTTTGTGTGGTTTGAAATAATTTGGGAGGAGGATACAGATGGCATTTGTGTTTTTCTAATGTGATGCGGTACAATGGCCATTGTGCAAATGGGACCTGAAGGTCAAATATGCCGTTTAGCCGCTCATTTTGCCAGGGTTAAGCACTGTCCGGTTGCAAAATAATGCAATCAAATGGGATCACAAGTGTGTCAGCCATCGACATGAAGTTCAGTGACTGCCCGGTAAAAAAACAATGCAGGTCGCATCCATGGTTGGCTGCCGCCCACTAAGATGCACATGTTGAGATCCCTGCAAGTGCTCTCAGCTGGCTCATTTTTCTGAGATTTTTATCTTGTGTCTGTGCCTGGCTTAAAGTGGTCTGGAACTCTGACATAACATTCAATAAAAATGTGTTTTCCTACTTTTTCCACAATACAAGGTCTTATTTAGGTGGTATCTGACCCCTGATCGCTTGGCTAAATTTCAGACTAATACTTCTGATCTCTGCTTCAGAATGTGCGGACAAAAGGGGACCTTTTTGCACACATGGTGGTCATGCCCTAAAGTGCGCAGGTTCTGGATCAGAGTCTATCAGGTGATATACACCCAGTGGCGGCGCTACACTGGGGCTTACCCAGGCTTCAGCCCCAGCTGTCATGTGGTCAGCCCCCATTAAAGCCCCCCCTCCCACCATGGCCAGCTTGAGTCCGAGTAAAGTGCAGAGTGCTCAGCGCCAGGGTTGCTAAGCATCCGTATTTATACGGACTGTCAGTAAAAAAAACCTCAAAAACCCGCTGTCCATATTGCCCGTATTTCCTGGGCATGTGTCCGTCAAAAAAGTCATAAATTTAAATAATCTCTTTTGCGCATGTGTGCCGCGCCATGCTGCGCTTCGTTCCCCCCTCCCTCAGCCTCCCTCCTCTCCCCCTTCGGCCAATGACTGATCGCCTTTCTCTGCTGCCCAATAAGAGGGCTGAGCAGCCCGGCTCAGCAGCCAGTCACGAGCGAGGAGGACGAGAAGCGCCAGCAAACCAAGCAGCCCAGGCCAGCCCAGCAGCCACGAGCCACCAAGGGAAACCCTGTCCACCGCGATGCCTAGCGAGGAGGGAGACAGAGTGGGAGACTCGGAGGAGCAGCGCCGGCAAGCCATAGGCCCTGCCAGCTCCAGCAGCCAGGCAGCGAGAGAAACAATGAACGGGGGTCAGGCCCGCTGCCGCCATCGATCCGACCACCAGACTCCAGGCCAGCCAGAGAGAGACAAGGCCAGGCACACCACAGCCACACAGGCAACAGCATTCCAAGCCAAGGCCTAGTGAGGGGTGAGTGTTGAGTGATTCTGACAGACTCTGAGAGAAATGTATTTCTTAAAAGGTTATTATGCTGTTGCTTATGGTAGCACTGACACCCTCTGCATCAGTTTACAGAGTACATAGTCATGTCACTGAGGAGCTCACAATCTAATCTTAGTACCACCATAGTCATAGTCTAATGTCCTACCATATTATTATTATGTATTTATACAGCACTGACATCTTCTGCAGCACATTACAGAGTACATAGTCATGTCACTGACTGTCCTCAGAGGAGCCCACCCTCTCTCCCCCTCTGTCTCTTTCCACCTCTCTGCCCACCCTCTCTCCCCCTCTGTCTTTCCACCTCTGCACACCCTCTCTCCCCCTTTGTCTTTCCACCTCTCTGCACACCCTCTCTCCCCCTTTGTCTCTTTCCACCTCCCTGCCCACCCTCTCTCCTTCTCTGTCTCTTTCCACCTCCCTGCCCACTCTCTCTCCCCATCTGTCTCTTTCCACCTCTCTGGCCACCCTCTCTCCCCCTCTGTCTCTCTCCACCTCTCTGCCCACCCTCTCTCCCCCTCTGTCTCTTTCCGCCTCTCTGCCCAACCTCTCTCCCCCCTGTGTCTCTTTCCACCTCTCTGCCCACCCTCTCTCCCCCTCTGTCTCTTTCCGCCTCTCTGCCCAACCTCTCTCCCCCCTGTGTCTCTTTCCACCTCTCTGCCCACCCTCTCTCCCCCTCTGTCTCTTTCCGCCTCTCTGCCCAACCTCTCTCCCCCCTGTGTCTCTTTCCCCCTCTCTGCCCACCCTATCTCCCCACTGCCTTTCTCCTTCTGCACACTCTCTCTCCCCCTCTGTCTCTTTCCCCCTCTCTGCCCACCCTCTGTCTCTGTCTACCCCCTACTGTGTGTGGAAATATATTGATGTGCATTTTTAACTTAGAGGACTCATGATTGCTTATTTTGTCATTACTTAGAGGCCTCAGTTATTGTACTGTATTTGTCATTACAAAGCCTCATGGTTGCAGAATTTTGTCATTAGTTGGAGGCCTCATGATTGCTACGTTTGTTACTACTTGGAAGTCTTATGATTGCTGCATTTGTTATTTCTTGGAGGCCTCACGTTTGCTGCATTTCTCATTGCTTTGAGGCCTTGTGTTTGCTGCATTTCTCATTACTTGGAGGCCTCAAGATTGACTAATTTTTACCATAGATTATGTATTTTGGGGGGAACGCTGTTGCCAGATTGTCTATTTTGGGGGAACCACTGCCATATTATCTGTATTTTGGAGGAACCTTTGCCAGATTACGTGTATTTTTGGTGAAATGCTGTTAGATTACATGTATTTTGAGGGGAAACACTGGCAGAGCTCAAACTTCCCTGGCAGAGTTTTTACACCACTGCTAAGGTCATGTATATTTGGCCCACCCATGACCACGCCCACATTCTGTTGCATGACCACACCCATTTTTCGGCATGAGCCCCGCCTTCCAGCCATTGAGCCCCTTTTGAGCCCCCCCAAAAATCTGAAGCTGGAGCCGCCACTGTATACACCATTTTTAAAGCACAAATTCCTAAATTGCCCCAAATTGCTCTACTCGGTGTGAAACCCCCAGATATCTCTACTTCACAATATAAATTACTCCAGCATATATTTTTAGCAGCTAAAAGAGTTATCGCACGTGCATGGAAAACCTCAACATTAGCATTTGCAATATTTAAAGCTAATTTAAGCCACGCCCTCTGTTTCAACAGAATGAAAGCTATCCTGGATGATACTCTTTTATTAAAGTTCGAGAAGATATGGAAGCCCTACTTTCTTAACTATTCGCACTGACTACCTCAATACCTCACTGAAGTATAGTGACCTTCATGCATTCTGCACCTCTCAACATTAAATGAGGACAGACCGACTACGTCTCTTTCTCTCTTTCTCCTTTCTTTTTCTCTTTTCTTTCCTCTCTCTTCTTTGCCCTTTTCTCTTGTTTGTATTTGATGTCTTCCTTCCCCTCCCTCCTCCCTCCAGCCCCATTCCCTCCCCCCCCTGCCCCCACCCCCACCCTAATTTAAGCCACGCCCTCTGTTTCAACAGAATGAAAGCTATCCTGGATGATACTCTTTTAAAGTTCGAGAAGATATGGAAGCCCTACTTTCTTAACTATTCGCACTGACTACCTCAATACCTCACTGAAGTATAGTGACCTTCATGCATTCTGCACCTCTCAACATTAAATGAGGACAGACCGACTACGTCTCTTTCTCTCATTCTCCTTTCTATTTCTCTTTTCTTTCCTCTCTCTTCTTTGCCCTTTTCTCTTGTTTGTATTTGATGTCTTCCTTCCCCTCCCTCCTCCCTCCAGCCCCATTCCCTCCCCCCAGCCCCATTCCCTCCCCCCCACCCTTACCCACAGGTGCAAACAGCCCTGACCAGTTTATCCATTGATTCTGCGCGATGGATCGTTGTAATGCTGTTGACTTTATTTCACAACTGGACTATGCAGGATGTTGGTAAATGTTGCCTCGTTGCTACCAACATCCGCTCAATGTTTATGAGCTTTATTCTCCAAATACCACCTTGGGTTACCACCTGTGATGTACTTACCTCCCCATGTTATTTTTCCTGTAATATGTTTTATTACTGGCATGTTATTGGCTGTTAATTTTCTTATGGAAAACAATAAAAACCTTTTTTGAGAAAAAAAATGTGTTTTCCTACTTTTTATTACTCATACAGTTATCATATTTGCTTTTGTGCATAAGTAATATGGTCTGTTTACAAATTACATGTTTCCAAAGTGTAGTTTATCTAGCCCTGAAACCTGACATTGCATTTTATTCAAACTGCTTTTATATATTAACATCTTCTAATGAGCTATTCTGAGCTGTTTGTGTGCTTGAAGCACAGAGAGCTTCACAGAGAGCTCCTTTGCATTTGTTACACTGTGTTTACACACATGTATCAACATTGGAATGCAAACAAAGATACTGTTATCTCCAGTTTGGATGCAGATTTGAAGCTGAATAGCAGGAAAAAGTGCTTTGTTTCAGTGATGTTCTGCTAAAAAAAATTCTGGGATAGTAGCTTTCAAGCGGTGAGGAATCTTTTACAGCAAAGTAGAAATGCTGGCTTTCAGCCCACTTTAAGGGCTCTTTCACACCAGAGACCTCTTTTGGCGTTTTAACGCAAAGTCTATACTTTGCATTAACCAAGGTAAAAGGAAAGTCCATAGACTTTCATTTTACCTTTCACACCCGACGCTGCGTTTCGATGCGTTGCGGTACGATGCATCCCGGCACATTTTATCGTCGGGAATCGGCGCTTCCCCTTCGGGTAAATTAACTACTACCGCCGCTACTCAGCGTTGCACCGCAGAGTCCCTACGACATGCCGCAATGCCTGCAGGAGCCGTTCTCCTGCACGTTTTGAGTGTGTAACTGGCCTAAGTGTACTGCTGCCTGCTGTTTACCTGAAAGAGCCCTAATAGCAGCCTGTGCTTACCAAGTACCCTATGGTATCGGTAACATTATCTAAAGTACACCTTGACACAGTATATCGCAAGCAGAAAACGGCAGCACACCACCAGCCCTTTAGGAGAATAATTTATGAGGAAAAATGGCAGTGCAAAAGACTAACATGTTTTGGACTAGCTACACCTTCCTCGTAGCCCTTGACACACATACACTTATTAAAAGCACACCTTTACTGTGAATATACAATTTCCAAGCATTCCCTGATGCTACTAATCATCTAAACCAGGGTTCCCCAACCCTATCCTCAAAGCCCACCAACAGTGCATGTTTTACAGGAAACCACAAACAATCACAGGTGAGGTCATTAGTGTCTCAGCAGAGCTGATTAACTACTTTTGTGGATTTATACAAAACATGCACTATTGGTGGGCCCTGAGGACTGGAGGACAGGGTTGGGGAACACTGATCTAAACTGTATATTCTGAATTGTTTATATATAATTTATCAATATTTAAAACACTAAAATTTGATATATGTATTTAACTTTATCTGGCCCAACTACCCCCTGTACCCATCAGAAGTACCCCCAGGGGTACGGATGACACATCTTGAGAACTAAGGAGCTAGTGGAATGGTGAATGCATGTCTTGACTGCACTGTCATTGTTACCCAGCAGATGGTGCAAGTATGCAACCATAAAACTTTCTCCCAGTTTAAGAGACAAACCAAATTCAAACCTGTGAGATTCCATGAGAAGTAAATTGGATTTGCCATCGCTTTACTCCAAGTGACTGAAATTATCCTGACTTCATGTCCAAACCGGAAAGCCTTTCCTAGTTAATATGTGAAGAAGCAACTAGAACATTTCCAGTAAAAGCAGACGATTATCTGTGTAAAAGCTGTGTCTAGAGCAGGCATGTCCAAAGTCCAGCCCAGGGACTAAATGCGACCTGCTGAGCCTTTTCTGGTGACCCCTAAAGCTCTCTCAATTCCATTAGGCCTGCAGGCCATAGCTGAGGTGCTGCATGCAGGGGCAACCTTGTATCACCACTGTCACACGGGATATGGGTTATTTCCGTGGAAATATTTTATTTGACAAAATGTCACAGGCATAGTCAGGCCCGGATTTACCTCACGGAAACCTACAGGCACAGATGTCCTGGCACCTTAGACTTCGCCCTCCATGAACCTACAAACCCCCATCAAACTGCACCACAAATGTGCTGGCTGGCCCAGCTGTCACTTCTCTCTTATTTCCCTTGCCCGTCATAGGTAGCTACAGGTGACCCTTAGTATTAGGTAGCCAGAGCTATCATCAAGTATTAGGTAGCTAGCAGGACCTCAGTATTAAGTAACTAGAGGTGCCCCTGACTGAAGGTAGATCTCTCTGTAGGAGGCAGAGAGCAGGATGAGTAACCTCACATTTACACTCTCATCAGGGCTCTGCATAGGGAAGACGGGAGAGAGGCACTTGGGGGGGGGGGGGGGGGGGTAGTGAGGCGCCTTTCCATCAACAGATGCCTGTAGGCAGGTGCCTACAGTGCCTTATGGTAAATCCAACCCTAGTCATAGTGTACCTAATGGCAATCAAAAAAACTGTGGATGCCACATGCAACTGAAATCACAAAAGCAATTAAAATACTTCTCCCCAAACCTGACTATGGTTTAATATTACCCAAGTGTAGTTTGAGTATCCTTTCCTAATTACTTTAAAACAGAAAATGTTTAATTAATCCAGTCCAGGCTTGCCGGATCACTAATAATATCGACACAGTGGATGCTTGGACTGCTCTGGAGTTATCTTAACATATCAGACCCATAGTATAAACTGGTCCTCTAGAGATGGTCAAAAATTCTGATTCGGCAGAAATTTCGATTTCAGCCAATGCTGATTACCAATTCCACAGATTTTTTGATTTTTGTTTTCCAAGTTTATTTATGTTGTTTGGATTGAGCTCCCTCCTTCCGCTACAGTTTTTCCTATAGTAGAAAGTGAACAGTGGACATTCTAATGTGGCACTATAAATGGGGCACTCTATAAGGGGGCACATTACATAAAGAACACCATTAGGAAGACAGTATAATGTGGGGCTCTGCCTAGGGAGAACTATATTGGAGACTACAATTTATAAGGTATCACTGTAATGGGGTAACTATATAGCGTGCAGGGCCGGCGCTAAGATAGAGGCAAAGGAGGCAATTGCCCCAGGGCCCCAGAGCTTGTAGGGGCCCCCAGTGGCTACAAGAGGAAAAAAACATTTTTCAAATCGACCTTATAGTTTTTGAGAAAATCGATTTTAAAGTTTCAAAGGAAAAAAAATACACATTTAAAAACCAGCCAAATTTAATGGTTAATAGCAAATCCACCTTAAATTCTAGAAACCCTAAATTTGCAGGATATGTTAAGGAGATCATTGGGAATAAGAGGAAAAAACAATTTTTCAAAAAGACCTTATAGTTTTTGAGAAAATCGATTTTAAAGTTTCGAAGGAAAAAAGTATACTTTTAAATGCAGTAAATGTCACTTTTAGTACCTAACGGTAGTGTAATTTTACATGTATCAAAAGAAAGAGCAATACATTTCCTGACAGGGTTTACAGTGGGTCCATACGCAGGGCCGGGACAAGACTTCCCAGCACTAGAGGCTGGGATTCCAATAGGGCTGCCACCTGGCCGTTATCTCCCCGGCCCGGCCGGAATTTTAATTACAAAGCCGCTGCCGGAAAAATTGTTTTTCCGGCAATGTATCTGCCCGTTTTTTTTTTTTGTTTTTTTTTGTGGACTGAACCACAAGAGCAGAGGGGGAGACAACAGGTCAATGTAATCATAATGCATAAACTACGAGTAAAGTTTACAGCCTGTTCTCCCTTCTACTGGATGTACACAGCCCCCTGCCTCCCCCGACTGCAGCACTGAGCTTAACACACTGATACAGTTCAGTGTTCAGAGGAATGCCCAGCACCCCTCCCCCCAAAATGAGCTCTGCCCCGGAGAAGGAGAGAGAGACTGAGATACACGTGGAGAAGCTGAAGCTGCGACAGGCTGCAGAACGCAGTGCTGCTGTACGAGAGGTGCTCTGCTTGTATGAATGCAGCGTGTGTGTGTCTGTGTGATGTGTCCTGATGTCTGTGTGTGTGATGTCTGAGTGATGTCTGCTTGTGAGTTGTGATGTCTGTGTGATGTGTCCTGATGTCTGCCTGCTGTGATGTCTGTGTGATGCATGTGCCTGTCTGATGTGTCTGCATGATGTGTCATAAGTCCTCATGCACACCACCAGAGATGAAACATAGTGGAGGGTTTATACATACCTTGGGCTTCCTCCAGCCCCATCTGCAGGGATCGTTCCCACATCGCCTTTCCTCAGTCTTTTGCTCCGAGACCGCATCCCATAACTTCCTCCAGCCCCATCTGCACTTATCGCTCCCACACCGCCGTCCTCAGCCTTTTGCTCCGATACCGGGTCCCATAACTTCCTCCAGCCCCATCTGCACGGATTACTCCCACGCCGCTGTCCTCAGTTTTCTCCAGCTTCAGTACCAGGTCCCGTCACTTTATCCAGCTCCATCTGCACTTATCGCTCCCACGCCGCTGTCCTCAGTCTTCTCCAGCTTCAGTACCAGGTTCCGTCACTTCTTCCAGCTCCGTCTGCACTTATCGCTCCCACGCCGCTGTCCTCAGTCTTCTCCAGCTTCAGTACCAGGTCCCGTCACTTTATCCAGCCCCATCTGCTCTTATCGCACCCACGCCGCTGTCCTCAGTCTTCTCCTCCTCCAGTAATGGGTCCCAAAACTTCCTCCAGCCCCATCCGCAGGAAACGTTCCTGTCATGTTACACATGCATAGTTTGCCTTTTCAAGTGTGTCTCCTCTCTCTTCCCTTACCCTGCTCTGATCTCCTTGTCTCCTCCCACACTGCTCCTTCTAGCTCATTCTAGCTTCAACCCTGCATCTCAGCTACATGCTTCTGCTAGCTGCTCACACTATGATTTTTTGACCTATCCATTTGTTCATCGGTGTATGATCTGCACAGTTTGAATAAACTTCTTCACGATCTGCAAGGTGTCGTTTGGATCGAGTCACTGTCCGCCAATCTACCTAAGGCTGCGATTACACACATCTCAACACAACCGTGAGTTACAGAGATCACATTGTAGTGCTTAGACTGGAGAGGCAGAACAGTCAAAAAATCTGTGAAAGGATCTTAAAAGATCAGCTAAACATCTTTCTGAGGATTCTTGCCAGCTTGCATGTGTAGTGAGATGTATATGGACACTGGAATATAGCAGAATATATGTGCAAAGCCTGCATACTCCAGCCAGCAAGCAAATCTCAGCATAAGATTCATCAGTTTGCTGCATAGATTAATGAAGAAACTATTCATGCAACTGTCATTAATGTGCTCCTAGAATAGACTGTCTGCATTAATTCTGTCTGAAAGTGAATCTAAGTTCTATATGCATTCAAAGTTAACTTTGCAAAGCCATTGCTAAACTGGACTCTTGCTCCCCCTCCCACTGGTTGCCTAGGAAACCAGCTCCCTGAGCCAGAAGATTGATACATTTCTATGCAAACACCACCTTGTGACTCACTCTACCCTCTGTCTAACATCACAATGCACCAGCAAAGCAATGTACAAGCTGAAGAACCTAATGCACAGCAAGAGCCTGAACTTCTTACAGCTCAGGAGTCAGATCCTCAAAGCCACATAACACTAAAACGTTCAGTGAAACCAACTTGGAAAGTTCAAGAGAACTATGAGGCTGACAAGGAGGAGCTGCTGTGTAACATCAGCCACTTATGGTCTAAGACAATTGAATGTATGTCAGCTCTGTCTCAACCAACTCATGAGGTATTGCACCTAGAGGGCGCTGTTAAGCAATTGAACACTGCTTATGAGAACTATCAAAGACTGTCTGACAAATATGCTGATCTCTTAAAGCGGTACAACACAGAAAATTCCTTACAAGAACTAAGGGAATTGAATGAGCTCAATCTTGAAAGAGATGATTTAGTAATGCAAACAAGGGCAAAAACAGATGTAAAAATTGCACGTCTCTATGAATCCAGATCCCATCTCTCCACAACTTCTAAGCACTCCACACGATCTTCAAAATCCACACGATCTTCCAAATCTTTAAGATCGACATCTTCTACTCTCAGCCAACAACTCATCAAAGCCCGCGCTGATGCTGAAGCTTCTAAAATCCAGGCAGCCTTTGCCCAAGAAAAGGCACAGAAGAAGGCAGAGATGGAAGCTTTAGCTGCACAGAAGAAGGCAGAGATGGAAGCTTTAGCTGCACAGAAGAAGGCAGAGATGGAAGCCTTAGCTGCACAGAAGAAGGCAGAGATGGAAGCTGAGGCTGCATGGAAAAATGCACAGATGGAAGTTTTGGAAAAACAATGTGAGCACGCCAAAGACATGGCAAGACTAAGAGTCTTGGAGCAAGCTGTAAGTGACAATGAAAGAGATGTCGGTAGCAATCGCTCTGTTAAATCCTATGCATCAATTTCATCACAGACCTCGTCAAAACTCCATAGCTCTGTCATAGCAGCCAAAGCACTTAACCAAGGCGTTCTTTCTACATTTTCTGCTCCTACTCAAATGACAGAAACACGTACGGATAGAAAAGGCCTTCCACCTCACTATCCCATCGACCTGTCACCTACTAACCAACCCACTAATTTACAGCTGCAAACCAACACACCCTTGGATTGTACACCAGCTCCGGTGTTAAATGCCTTGGCACCATCTTATGTTCCCAATTCACTCAACATCACTGTACCTGCCATTACAACCAACCCTGTTCCGCCTGCAGTTGTATACCCAAAGTCTGAAAACACAGACATGTCGCAGTTTGCCAAGTACATCCTTCGCAGAGAACTCACTAGAACGGGCCTCACCATGTTTGATGATAAACCGGAAAATTACAGAGGCTGGAAATACACCTTTAAGGCCATGATCAGCGAGTTAGATATCACTGCTGCAGAGGAACTGGACCTACTCATCAGGTGGCTAGGTCCCCAGTCTGCTGAACGTATCAAGAGACTTAAAACAGTTTACACTTCCAATCCTGCTACAGGTCTCGACGCTGCATGGGACAGACTTGAACGCAGCTTTGGCAGTTCTGAAGCCATTGAAGATGCCTTACTCAAAAGGTTGCAAAGTTTTCCAGGGATTACAGCTAAAGACAATCTAAAGTTTCAAGAACTCAGTGATCTTCTACTAGAGCTCCAACTAGCTAAAGCTGACACCCGCCTACCTGGGCTTAGATACCTTGACACCCCTCGTGGCATCAACCCTATTGTCCTTAAGCTACCTTATGGCATCCAAGAAAAATGGGTTAGTCAGGGATCTACTTACAAGAAAAAGTATGGCGTTGCCTTTCCACCCTTCTCCTACTTCTGTAACTTCATAAAGGGAATTGCGGATACTAAGAATGATCCAAGTTTCTTCTACGGTGACTGTAATCCTCTCAGTCCACCATCTCCAGGACTTGCAAACACACGCACAACACACAGAGACCGCAGGGGCCCAGTGTCAGTAAAAAGGACAGATGTTCAACCTGCTCCTGCTACAGTTTTTCAAAAGACTGAACAAAACAAGAAACTTGAGGATCCGAATCGTCAATGCCCCATACATAAGAAGCCACATTCACTTAAGAAGTGCATCGGTTTCAGAAAGAAACCTCTACAGGAACGTAAGGAACTTTTAAAGGAATTTGGAGTTTGTTTCAGATGCTGTGCCTCCACAGAACACCTTGCAAAGGACTGTAAGGCCATCATCAAATGCAAGGATTGTGGTAGTGATAACCACGTACAAGCCCTTCATCTGTACCAAAACAGCACTACTCGGGCATCCACAGACATTCCCCCCAGGGCAAAGCATGGCGGGGAGCATGCTGAACAAACAGCTACCTCCACCCCAGTGTCCTCAACATGCACTGAAGTCTGTGGAGAAGGACTTTGTGAGAAATCCTGTGCTAAGATATGCTTGGTTCATGTATACACAAAGGGCCAACCTGAAAGAGCCATAAGACTATACACCATTCTTGACGATCAGAGCAACCGATCTCTTGCAAGTACAAGGTTCTTTGATCTCTTAGGCATTGCAGGAGAAGCTCTACCTTATACCCTAGGTACTTGTGCAGGAATTACAGAAGTCTTGGGTAGAAGAGCCAGTGACCTTGTAGTTACTCCTCTCAATAGCAATTTGGAAATACCCTTGCCTACCATCCTCGAGTGTAATCAGATCCCAACCAACAAGGATGAGATTCCCACTCCTGAAGCTGCCTTGCACCATGATCACTTGAAGGACATAGCTGATCAAATACCAGCCTTCGATGAAAATGCTGATATCCTGTTGCTACTCGCGAGAGACATCCTAAGGGTGCACAAGGTCCGCGATCAAATCGACAGTCCAAATGATGCACCTTATGCCCAACGTCTGGATCTAGGCTGGGTCATTATAGGCAACGTCTGCCTTAGCAATGCCAAGAAACCTCTCTCGGTTTCTTCCTTTAAAACACACATCCTGCCCAATGGACGTACTACTTACTTTCCACAACAACAACATTACTATCATGTGAAAGAAAGGCTGTGTGGCAAAGGTACACGAGAGAGCATCTTACTAGAGGATGGCAAAGCATTTATCTTTCGGGATGACAACATTGGTAACACAGTGTTTGAGGTAACCACAAAGGACAATGAGTTAGCGGCCACAATAGAAGACAAAGAATTCTTGAGAACCATGAGTAAAGAGTTCTACCAAGATGATTCTAACAGCTGGGTGGCACCGCTACCATTCCGCACTCCAAGGAAGAGAATGCCAAATAATAGACAACATGCAGATTTGCGGTTCAACTCTTTAGAGCGCAACCTGAACCGGAAACCACAAATGAAGAAACATTTTGTTGACTTTATGCAGAAGGTGTTCGAGAGAGATCATGCTGAACCTGCACCCCCTCTTTCACAAGGAGAAGAATGCTGGTACCTTCCGTGTTTTGGGGTCTACCATCCTCGCAAGCCTGACCAAATTAGAGTGGTCTTTGACTCAAGTGCTCGTTATGAAGGCGTTTCTCTCAACGACAATCTTCTCTCTGGACCTAACCTAAACAACAACCTCCTAGGAGTCCTACTCCGCTTTAGACAAGAGCCAATTGCCATTATGGCAGACATTCAACAAATGTTTCATTGTTTCATCGTCCGTGAAGATAACAGAAACTTCCTCAGATTCCGATGGTATCGCAACAATGATGTCAACGATGAGGTCATCGACTATCGGATGAAGGTTCATGTTTTTGGGAATAGTCCTTCCCCTGCAGTTGCCATTTACGGACTGAGAAAAACTGCCCAAGAAGGCGAACAAGAGTTCGGAACTCATGCACGCCAGTTTGTTGAAAGGAATTTCTACGTGGATGACGGTCTCAAGTCTCTACCATCAGCAGAAGAGGCCATTGACCTTCTCACCAGAACTCAGAACATGCTCGCTACTGCCAACCTCCGACTACATAAAATCATCTCCAACAGCACTGAGGTAATGGGAGCATTTCCTTCTGATGATCATGCTGTTAGTGCTAAGGAATTCCAACCAGAATCTGACCTTTCCCTCACACAGTGCAGCCTTGGGTTGCTGTGGGATGTAAAACAAGACATGTTCACATTTCAAACATCAGTCTGCGAAAAGCCCTTCACAAAAAGAGGAGTACTGTCTGCAGTGAATAGTATCTACGATCCCTTGGGATTCATAGCACCCTTTACCATTCAGGGTAAGATATTACTCAGACAACTCACGACAGAGAACACCGACTGGGATACCCCTTTACCCAAAGAAAAAGAGCAAAGGTGGGAATCCTGGAAGCAGTCCCTCCAGGCATTGGAACAGTTTAAGATATCACGCTCTTACACTCCTGCATCCTTAAAGAATGCTACCAGACTGGAGATCCATGTCTTTTGTGATGCATCCATGGAAGCCATTGCTGCAGTAGCCTATCTCCGAGTTGTACACTCCAACGGTGAAATAGATGTAGGATTCATCATGGGTAAAACCAAGTTAACTCCAAAGCCTGCACATACCATTCCAAGGCTCGAACTCTGTGCAGCCATGTTAGCTGTTGAAATTGCTGAGCTTATTGAGCACGAAACAGACTTTGACATTGATTCATTTGACTTTTACACAGACAGCAAGATAGTGCTAGGATATCTACACAATCGAACAAGACAGTTTCATGTGTATGTTGGTAATCGTGTGGATCGTATTAGGAGATTCTCAACGCCAGAGCAATGGCACTATGTACCCACGGACCAGAACCCTGCTGACCTAGGCAGTCGCGCAGTGCCTGCTGCCGCCTTTCTGAATACATCATGGATAAATCCACCAGTACTCTTGAACGAAGAATTCTTCTCAAATCCCGTAGAATCTACCTTTGAACTTATCCATCCAGAGTGTGATAGGGAAATCAAGGCCAGTGCAGTTACACTTAGCACCTCCGTGGAAGCAAAGACAAGACTGAAACCTCACCGATTTGAACATTTTTCTAGGTGGTCTTCTGCTGTACGAGCGACTGCACGTCTTATTCACATTGCTCATCACTTCGCAAGAAAAGATGACACTAATCAAGATTGTCGTAAGTGGCACATCTGTAAAGGGCTTCCCACCATTGCAGAGGTTGCTCAAGCAGAAAGAGTCATCATTCAATGTGTCCAACATGAAGTATATTCGCAAGAGATCCACAACTTGTCAAAAGGACTAAATCTATCCAAAGATAGCCCTCTATACCAGTTGAATCCAACAATTGATCCAAACAAACTACTTCGAGTTGGTGGTCGCATTGCAAGGTCTAATGTGGTTAGCAAAGAGCAAAATCCTCTCATCATCCCAGGCCGTCACCACATTACTGGTCTGATAGTCAGACATTACCACGAGCAAGTTCAACACCAAGGCCGGCACTTCACAGAAGGAGCAGTGAGGGCTGCTGGTTTCTGGATAATCGGGATGAAAAGATGTATATCCTCCATACTTCATAAGTGTGTCAAGTGCCAAAGACTAAGAGGAAAGCATCTCAATCAACAGATGGCAGAGCTTCCAACAGACAGATTGAGTACCGAACCACCCTTCACCAATGTCGGTATTGACGTCTTTGGCCCCTGGAGCATAGTTACACGTAAGACTCGTGGCGGAGTTGTTAATAATAAACGTTGGGCTGTGCTATTCACCTGTTTGAGCATTCGTGCCGTGCACATTGAAGTTATAGAATCAATGGACTCTTCTTGCTTCATTAATGCCTTCCGAAGATTTGTTTCCATTCGTGGACCTGTTAAGTTACTCAGATCTGACTGTGGGACAAATTTTACTGGAGCAGAGAAGATAGAGAACTTCTTTAATACCAACAAGTGTAAATGGGAATTCAACCCGCCTCATTCTTCCCATATGGGAGGCTCTTGGGAACGCATGATTGGGATTTCGAGGAAAATCCTGGACTCTATGTTGCTGGACCACAAATCTTCTCATCTCACACATGAAGTCTTGATCACCTTCCTTGCCGAGGTGTCTGCCATAATCAATGCGAGACCTCTTGTTCCCGTTTCCTCAGACCCAGAGTCTCCAGTATTGCTAACTCCAGCCACCCTTCTAACTCAAAAGATCGGAGTAGATACTATTCCACCTCAGGCCTTTGATTGTACCAATGTTTACAAATACCAATGGAATAGGGTTCAACATCTTGCTAATGCATTTTGGAGCCGTTGGAAGATGGAGTACCTTTGCAACCTTCAAAGTCGCAGAAAATGGCAAGTCAGTAAACCCGACCTGCAAATCGGGGACGTTGTTCTCCTCAAGGAAAAAGACGCCCATCGTAACAATTGGCCTATCGGTCTTGTTACAAAGACTGTTCCAAGTAATGATGGCAAGGTGCGGAAAGCAGAAATCAAAGTAATGAAAGAAGGTTCTGCAAGACATTACTTCAGACCCATAAATGAACTGGTACTGCTTCTGCCTAAACAGAAAGACTCCTAACTCTGACTTCATAGTACAAAGGGAGGTAAGAAGGATTGGTGCTGTTGCTGCCTTCCCCTCTGAAGACAGACCTTCAAAGCAACTGTGTTAAAGGGAGGTAAGAAGGATTGGTGCTGTTGCTGCCTTCCCCTCTGAAGCCCATGTCTACACTTGAAAAAGTACTTCTACAAGTATTGTAGTAATGTTTTCCTGTTGCCTTTTTTGCTGTTTCTCTTGTTGCAGGTGTTCCAAGCAGGAAAATAACTATTATTTGAACTTAAGTTACTATTGTTATTAGAAATCATAGATTTCGACGGGGAGTGTCATGTTACACATGCATAGTTTGCCTTTTCAAGTGTGTCTCCTCTCTCTTCCCTTACCCTGCTCTGATCTCCTTGTCTCCTCCCACACTGCTCCTTCTAGCTCATTCTAGCTTCAACCCTGCATCTCAGCTACATGCTTCTGCTAGCTGCTCACACTATGATTTTTTGACCTATCCATTTGTTCATCGGTGTATGATCTGCACAGTTTGAATAAACTTCTTCACGATCTGCAAGGTGTCGTTTGGATCGAGTCACTGTCCGCCAATCTACCTAAGGCTGCGATTACACACATCTCAACACAACCGTGAGTTACAGAGATCACATTGTAGTGCTTAGACTGGAGAGGCAGAACAGTTCCCACACCGCCGTCCTCAGCCTTTTGCTCCGATACTGGGTCCCATAACTTCCTCCAGCCCCATCCGTCTGGATCGCTACCATGCCACCGTCCTCAGTCTTCTCCTGCTCCAGTAATGGGTCCTAAAACTTCCTCCAACCCCATCCACACGGATTACTCCCACGCTGATGTCCTCCGCCTTCTCCAGCTTCAGTACCGGGTCCCGTATGTTCCTCCAGCCCCATCTGCACTTATTGCTCCCATGCCGCTGTCCTCAGTCTTCTCCCTCTTTGGTACCAGGTCACATAATTTCAGCCAGTCGCAGACAGTTTTACACATGGGCAGTGCCCTCTCTCCAGCTGAGAATAGTGCTGTGCCTGCGTAGTACTATTCTCCGCTGGAGAGAACGCACTGCGCATGCTCACACTGTCCGTGACTGGCTGAAGTTACAGGACCCGGTACTGGAGCAGAAGACTGAGGATGGCGACGTGGGAGCAATAAGTGCGCATGGGGCTAGAGGAAGCCCCAGGTATGTTTAAAACGTTCACTAACTATGCTTCGTTTCTGGTATACTTTAAAGGGATACTGTAGGGGGGTCGGGGGAAAATGAGTTGAACTTACCCATGGCTTCTATTGGTCCCCCGCAGACATCCTGTGCCCGCACAGCCACTCACTGATGCTCTGGCCCCGCCTCCAGTTCACTTCTGGAGTTTCAGACTTTAAAGTCAGAAAACCACTGCGCCTGCGTTGCCGTGTCCTCGCTCCCGCTGATGTCACCAGGAGCTTACTGCGCAAGGCACAGACCATACTGGGCCTGTGCAGTACGCTCCTGGTTACATCAGCGGGAGCGAGGACACGGCAACGCAGGCGCAGTGGTTTTCTGACTTTAAAGTCTGAAATTCCAGAAGTGAACTGGAGGCGGGGCCGGAGCATCGGTGAGTGGCTGCGCGGGCACAGGATGCATGCAGGGGACCATTAGAAGCCCCGGGTAAGTTCAAATCATTTTCCCCCGACCCCCTACAATATTCCTTTAAGGTGTATAGTAAAATGCAGTGAATGTTTTTTTTACTTTTTTAAAATTGCAGGTTTGTAATGTGTGCTACTGTGGGTGCGGGGGTCAGGGGGAGCATCATTACTTAAAGAGAATCTGAAGCGAGAATAAATCTCGCTGATTCTCTTAATAATAGCAGGGGCATGTTTGCCCCTGCTAAACCGCCGCTATAACGCTGCTCTAAGGGGGTCCCTTACGTCTCAAATCCCCCCGTGCAGCGCTTCCTGGTGAGGCAGGGCTACGAGCCGCAGCCCTGCCTCACACACGTCTATCAGCGGCGCAGCGCCGCCTCTCTCCGCCCCTCTCAGCGAAGGCTAACTGAGAGGGGCGGGGAGAGGCGGCGCTGCGCCGCTGATAGACGCCTGTGAGGCAGGGCTGCGGATCGTAGCCCGGCCTCACCAGGAAGCGCACAGGGCAGCAAAATCTACGACCAAGTTGGTCGTGGATTTTGCAGGGGGGGATTTGTAAGGTAAGAGACCCCCTTAGAGCAACGGGATAGCGGTGGTTTAGCAGGGGCAAACATGCCCCTGCTATTATTAAGAGAACAAGCGAGATTTTGTCTCGCTTCAGTGTCTCTTTAACTAAAGGGTGCTGATCCTCTGGCCCCAACCTGTTTGGGATCCTCCTATCTAGTTCTCCTGTCTGCAGCTTCTGTAAGCATTTGTACTGTGTGGTGGCCACATGCCGCAATGGATTTTGGGAGATGAATGGATTCTGGGAGATATAGTCTGGTTAGATGTGAGTACATTGATGCACTGGCATCTAACCAGCCTATATCTCCTGGGATGCATTGTGGCGTGCATGTAACCCCCGCCAGGAATTACTTGCAGAAGCTGCTGTCAGGGGAATTTGGAAGATCCGTAATGGGCTGGGGACCATACAATACTTATTACTAATGGCTCTCACACTGACCCCCATGTACCCAGTATAACTTACCTAGGGCTTTTTCTAGCCCCCTGTAGTCATTCTGGTCCCTTGCTGTTATTCCACTTTAGGCGGGCACATCTGCTGGGGGGAGCAAAATGACTTCAGGGGGCTAGAAGAAGACCTAGGTAAGTTTAATTTTACATTTCCTTTTAGCGCCATTGATCCCGCTTTACTGTTGCAAAATTTTGTGGCACGGCATGCTGCCTTCAAGAAACTCAGACCGAGCCTTACAGGGCAACTGACAGAGTGGCATATGGAGGCTGCCATATTGATTTCCTTTTAAACAATACCAGTTGCCTGCCAGCTGACCTTTTTTAGCATTAGTAGTGTCTGAATTCCACATCTAAAACAAGCATGCAGCTAATCTCGTCAGACTTCAGTCAGAAATATCTGATCTGCTTCATGCTGGTTCAGGGTCTGTGAGGCTAAGAGTAATAGAGGCAGAGGCTCATCAGGACAGCCAGGAAATGTGCATTGTTTAAAAGTAAAAATATGGCAGCCTCTGTATCCCTTTCTTGTCAGTTGTCTTTTAAAAAGTCTGTGACAAACCACTCCCAATTTTTGGCCACACCCCTCAGGCCACACCCACAAGCCGGTATTTTTTTACCCTAAAGGTGGCAACCCTAGATTCCAAAGTCCGCCCCCCCCCCCCCTTCTTCAAAGGAGGTAATTTAAGCAACTATAGGTGCCCATGTTAACTTCTTTTAAATTCTGTTAAATTACTGGCTGTAGCTAGTAATTTGGGCACTGGGGACACACAATAGCTCTGTAGAGGAACTCTGTACATCAGGGACAATGGAAAAGCCTTGGTGGAGTTTTTCTAGCTGTGGCGGGTACTGGTAGTGGCGAGAATAGCGATGATGGTACTAAAATCATTCTGCCTTCTTAATCTCAAGTATGATTTAAATGTATGCCAATCACCAAAAAAAAAAAGAAAAAAAAAGACAAATACACACAGTAATTACACATACACTGTATACACACACTGTACTTACACACACACTGTACATACACACACACACACACTGTACATACACACACACACACACACTGTACATACACACACTGTACATACACACACACATACACACACACACACTGCACATACACACACACACACTGCACATACACACATGCATGCACAAACTGCACATACACACACACACCCACACACACACACACTGCACATACACACACACTGCACATACACACACACACTGCACATACACACACACACTGCACATACACACAAACTGCACATACACACATGCATGCACAAACTGCACATACACACACACACACACACACACACACTGCACATACACACACACACACACACACACTGCACATACACACACACACACACACACACACACACACACACTGCACATACACACACACACACACACACACTGCACATACACACACACACTGCACATACACACACACTGCACATACACACATGCATGCACAAACTGCACATACACACACACACACTGCACATACACACACACACACACACACACACACACACACACACACTGCACATACACACATGCATGCACACACTCGCACACACAGTACATAACATACACATACACTGTACATATACACACACCTGCAGTGGTCTCAATCTAAATCCCTCATCTACTCTCACATCACGAGGGCAGGCACTGCTGACTGTACTGAGAACACATCACATCAAGTCACAACTATTTGATGTGTGTGTGATTCCCTCTCTGCCTCTTTGAAAGCCCCCTTCCCCCACCATACCTGCATCTTCTCAGGCCTCCATGCAGGGGCGTAACTAGAAATCACTGGGCCCCCCTGCGAATATTTGGATGGGGCCCCCCCCCATAGGTGCCAAATAATCGTAATGGGGCAGCGTTTCACTGTAAATTAATTGTAAAGTGGGCAGCATTTTACCAGACAATCGTAATGTGGGCCAGAAAATCGTAATGTGGGCAGAGTTCACCAGAAAATCATAATGTGGGCCTTTAGAAAATCATAATGTGGGCAGAGTTCACCAGAAAATCGTAATGTGGGCACCAGTCACCAGAAAATAGTAACGTGAGCAGCAGTCACCAGAAAATTGTAACGTGGGCAGCATTCACCAGACAATCGTAATGTGGGACAGAAAATCGTAATGTGGGCAGAGTTCACCAGAAAATTGTAACATGGACAGCATTCACCAGACAATCGTAACTTGGGCAGTGTTCACCAGAAAATCGTAATGTGGGCCAGAAAATCGTAATGTGGGCAGCGTTCACCAGAAAATCGTAACGTGGACAGCATTCACCAGACAATCGTAACGTGGGCAGTGTTCACCAGAAAATCGTAATGTGGGCCAGAAAATCGCAATGTGGGCAGCAGTCACCAGAAAATCGCCATGTGGGCAGCAGTCACCAGAAAATTGCAATGTGGGCATCAGTCACCAGAAAATCCTAATGTGGGCAGCAGTCACCAGAATATCGTAATGTGGGCAGCAGTCACCAGAAAATCCTAATGTGGGCAGCAGTCAGTCACCAGAATGTCGTAATGTGGGCAGCAGACACCAGAAAATCCTAATGTGGGCAGCAGTCACCAGAAAATCCTTATGTGGGCAGCAGTCACCAGAAAATCGCAATGTGGGCAGCAGTCACCAGAAAATCGCAATGTGGGCAGCAGTCACCAGAAAATCCTAATGTGGGCAGCATACACCAGAAAATCGCAATGTGGGCAGCAGACACCTGAAAATCGCAATGTGGGCAGCAGACACCTGAAAATCGTAATGTGGGCAGCAGACACCTGTAAATCGTAATGTGGGCAGCAGACACCTGAAAATCGTAATGAGGGCAGCAGACACCTGAAAATCGCAATGTGGGCAGCAGTGACCAGAAAATCGCAATGTGGGCAGCAGTGACCAGAAAATCGTAATGTGGGCAGCAGACACCTGAAAATCGCAATGTGGGCAGCAGACACCTGAAAATCGTAATGTGGGCAGCAGACACCAGAAAATCATAATGTGGGCAGCACACACCAGAAAATCATAATGTGGGCAGCAGACACCAGAAAATCGCAATGTGGGCAGCAGACACCTGAAAATCGTAATGTGGGCAGCAGACACCAGAAAATCATAATGTGGGCAGCACACACCAGAAAATCATAATGTGGGCAGCAGACACCAGAAAATCGCAATGTGGGCAGCAGACACCTGAAAATCGTAATGTGGGCAGCACACACCAGAAAATCATAATGTGGGCAGCACACACCAGAAAATCATAATGTGGGCAGCAGACACCTGAAAATCGTAATGTGGGCAGCAGACACCTGAAAATCGTAATGTGGGCAGCAGACACCAGAAAATCATAATGTGGGCAGCAGACACCAGAAAATCGCAATGTGGGCAGCAGTGACCAGAAAATCGCAATGTGGGCAGCAGTGACCAGAAAATCGTAATGTGGGCAGCAGACACCAGAAAATCGCAATGTGGGCAGCAGTCACCAGAAAATCGTAATGTGGGCAGCAGACACCAGAAAATCGCAATGTGGGCAGCAGTGACCAGAAAATCGCAATGTGGGCAGCAGTAACCAGAAAATCGCAATGTGGGCAGCAGTGACCAGAAAATCGTAATGTGGGCAGCAGACACCAGAAAATCGCAATGTGGGCAGCAGTGACCAGAAAATCGTAATGTGGGCAGCAGACACCAGAAAATCATAATGTGGGCAGCAGACACCTGAAAATCACAATGTGGGCAGCAGTGACCAGAAAATCACAATGTAGGCAGCAGACACTAGAAAAAAAAATGCACCTGTGAAAAAAAAACAATTCACTTACCTGACAGAAGTCTTCTCCTCTCCCGGCATCTGGCGCGCAGCTCCCCGAGTCCTCCTGCAGCACATCTCCCGCGCTGACAGGCAGAGTGCAGGGCTACGGCAAGATGGCTGCCGAAGCCCTGTACTAGAGACACAAATAGTCTCCAGGGTAGGGCTTCTTCGGCGGCCATCTTGCCGTAGCCCTGCTCTGCCTGCCGGAGACTATGCAGGCTACTGGAGCGGGGCTGCGGGGAATGAACTGGCGCAGCGTCTATTAGACGCTGCGGCCAGTTGAGCACCTTGCTGGGGGGTCCAGAGCAGCGCTCCCCCCACGCACAGTGAGCGGGCCCCAGAGCAGCCCCGGGCGGCAGGGCCCCCCTGCGGCTGAGAGAGTCGCATCCCCGGTAGGTACGCCGGTGGTGACAGCCTTTCCTCCTCCGGGCCCCTGACTTGCTAGGGGCCCCCCTGCAACTGCAGGGGCTGCAGGGTCTATTCCTACGCCCCTGCCTCCATGTGATAGCAGCTGGGTGGTCTCTGGCTGTTCCATTCATCAATGAGCAGAGATCCGCATTTATTGCTGCCTGAATGATAGCAGGGGGTTCCTGTCCCTTCTCGCGGAGTCCAGCTAGTTACATCGCAGGCAGACTCACATGTTGTCCACAGTGACAGGCAACTCTGCAGGAAGCCATAAGACTAGTGTTGTCCGGATCATGAACGATTCGGATCTTTGATCCGAATCTATTTTATGAGTCGATCATCCGAATCATCAAAATGAGTGATTTGGATCGCAAAAGGGGCGGGGCCAGGAGCGACACGCCCCCTCTCTGCGGGCAGCGGGGTCCTGGAAGCAGAGCTGAGATAGATCGCTCTGATGGAAGGGAGGCAGCCTTGCCGGGACAGCAGGTAGATAAGAGAGAGAGGACATGGGTGCCACTGCCAGATATGTGTAGAGCACACATACTGGCTGCAATGTGCTGCTCATTACAGGCTGTCTGTTCGTAGTTGTGCACAGTGATCACATTGGAAGCTTTTGGCTCAGCTCAGCTCAGTAAGGCCCGGTTCACATTAGCGGTGGCCATCCGGAATCGCCGTGCCGGAGCCGGACCGCTTGCAGAACGGACGGAACGGACGCACGGCATAGCAATGAAAGCCTATGCGTCCGTTCACATGCGTCCGTTCTGCCGGACCGGAGCCGGATCCGGGCCGGATCCGGACTCCGGCGTCCGTTCCAACATGCGCTATTTTTTGGTCCGGCTCCTCCGGCAGCCGTATCCGGGGCGGAGCCGGACTGCACCATCCGGCCAATACAAAGCAATGAGAGCCGGAGAGCGCACAACACACTGGCTACAAAAACTGGACGTTCTACCCCACTTCCTATGCATTTTGGATGGGGACCACATGGGGACCACAGCGTTCAAAGAGTGGGGCAGCAGCGATTTCATGCTGGAGCTCTTTTTGGCAGCAACATGTCTGATATGTCTGACAAGGAGGCGAACAGCAGGAAGGAGAGAATTCCCAGGTTTACGAGTAAAAAATGCCTGGATCCATGGTCCCAACTGCAGTCTCTGTATCCACGGATGGTCTCCACACGTCCACTTGTCTCCAACAATGACCCCAGACCCTTCTGCAGACCTCCCAGACCCCAGGTATTTACAGGATGTGTATCTCCTTAAGAAACCGGATCCGGACCGCAACCGTGTTCACACCGCACGGAAACCGGATGCAAATGGACCGGATCCGGATAGGAACCGTACGGATCAGGTCCGGTCCGGATACGGTGCGGTCCGGACATCCGGTGCGGTTTTTACTAAACCGCAAGTGTGAACGGGGCCTTACTTTGCAGGCACTGTGATTGCAGCAACGCGTAATATGATCCTCCCGCACTCGGCACTAAACAGCTGCACTTATCTTCGGGGAATGCTTTCCTTCACTGTGCGACGTTTGCATGGAAAGTACACAGATGAGCATATAGGTGAAATACATGTAAAGCATGATTGCAGCATGTGGGTATTGTGTGCAAACATTTCTGCTCTCTGCTTGTCCCTCCTCTCTTCTCTGTCCACTCCCTGCCCTCTGTCCATCTTCTCCCCTTCTCTCTGTGTGTCCACCCCCCTCCCCTTCTCCTGTCCACAGCAGGGAAAGACCTGTCCTGCTAGTCATCTCACCCCGAATGCTTCGGTAGTAAAATGATCCGAGATTCGGATCAAAGATCCGGATCTTTTCAATGATCCGATTCGAATCATCCGGATCATTGAAAAGATCCGAACTTCCCATCTCTACATAAGACAGGAGTTCCCGTACAGCAGAAGTCGGCTTCCTGCTGTTGCCTAGCGACCCCTTACACACAGCCATGCCTGTCATCTCTTTGATGACAGCGTGGCTGCAGCTCAGAACAGGCGGTGCTCTTTGCTATATAGAACAGAGGACTCGGAGAGATCATAGAGCAGGAGGGGAAAGGGCAAAAGAATGGGGCAGCCGCGGCAGGGAGAGTGCAGAGGAATGCGCCCTCTAGTGGAAGCGCTCAGAGGCTGCAGCCTGTCCTGCCTCTGCCTCGTCCCGGCCCTGTCCATACGCAGCCGCAGCGCTTTGGCCAGGGATCACTATACAGCCGCAATATGGCTGTATGAAGATCCCTGGCATTTTTTCCTATTTTCCCAATTTTTTTTTTGTGTAGAATGTGGGAATTTTTTTTTTTTAATTATGTGGGGTCCCCCCCTCCTGAAACTTTTTAACCCCTTGTCCCCCATGCAGGCTGGGGTAGCCAGAATGTGGAGCTCCGACCGATTGGGGCTTCAAACCCTGACTATACCAGCTGCAAAAAAGGTCCCTTAATGCCAATTTTTGCTCCGGGGTATCTGTTGGGGGGGCCCCCCAGGTTTATTTTGCCCTGGGGCCCCATTGTTGCTTAAACTGGCCCTGATAGCGTGGCAATATACATGGAGGTATTATAAGGGAAATGTAATAAAGGCACTATAAATTGGGAGAGCACTATAATGGCGGTTATATAATTTGAGAGATCTGGAGTGGGGCATGTAAGAAGGGAACCACAATAGAAGGCATAGAAAGAAGGTAGACACGTGGGGGCTATTACAATTAAATTACTATTTAGCTGCCTCTCATAACTACACCAATGTTAAGGGCACACCTCTTAAAAAATAAAATAATCAATTAACCATCTCATTAACCCCTCCTTCCTCTTTTCTCATTGCTACCATTATTTTTTTATTATTATTGATATCATACATGGAGAAAAAAAGTGCAGAAAGCAGAATGTACATTCATTTCAAAATCAAATGTTGTCATCATGCATTCTACAAGCAACATAATTCAAGTGTTGTAATAAATAGCTGAATACAATGGGCCCAATCCAATTCACAATCCAAGTTTTCTCCTAGGAAATCATTTTTCATCTTCTGTTTACAATAACTTTTGCAATTGAAACAGTACCAAAAAGTAAGTGAAAATGTACTGTAAACATTATTCTGAGGTTTTTTTTTTTGCTTGCTGGTGGCTTAAAAGACATTTTATTTATAATGTAAAAATATCACCTAAGAGAAAAAGTGAATTGGATCAGGACCACTATGGCCCATATGCAATTAACTTTTTCTCTAGCGTTTTCCCCTAGGAGACAATTTTTCCTCTTCTATTTACAATAATTTTTCAGCACATTTCAACTGAAAAAGTACAAAAATTAGGTGAAAAAGTAGTATCAACATTAATTTTAGTATTTTCTTGCTTGCTGGAGGCTTAAAGGCATTTTATTGACAATTTTGAAAATATCACCTAGGAGAAAACTAAGAAAAAATTTAATTGCATATGGCCCATTTTAATGTGTTTTTTATCTACATTGGTACTGTTTATTTTAAACTACTAATGTTTGAAAACTGACAGAGGGTATTTTTCATTATAAAAATAATTCTTGGAAACAAATCCCAACTAAGAAAGTCTAATTTATTTCCATGACAAGTATTTCACTTAGATTTAAAGAGACTCTGAAGCGAAAAAAAAAATATGATATTATGATTTGTATGTGTAGTACAGCTAAGAAATAAAACATTAAGATCAGATACATCAGTCTAATTGTTTCCAGTACAGGAAGAGTTAAGAAACTCCAGTTGTTATCTCTATGCAAAAAAGCCATTCATTTCTACGACTTTCAAAAGTCGTGGAGAGGGCTGTCTTCTGACTTTTATTATCTCAACTGTTTACTTTTTCTCTGCCAGAGGAGAGGTCATTAGTTCACAGACTGCTCTGAAAGAATCATTTTGAATGCTGAGTGTTGTGTAATCTGCACATATTATAGAATGATGCAATGTTAGAAAAAACACCATATACCTGAAAATAAAAATATGAGAATATTTTCTTTGCTGATAATCTTCTAGTAATTATTCATAGTACACAACCAATTCATTATATCATATATATTTTTTTCGCTTCAGTGTCTCTTTAATACGCAATAATAAAGTGAGTTGGTAGAGTCACATCTGAAATGTCCAAATTGGTGTGGTCCTGGTCCCTTGTCTGATATGTTGCCTTGAAAGATCTCTAAGGGCTGTTTCACACCATCAGCGCTGTTCAACCAGTTTCCGAATAAACTCTGATTATTTTGTCAATTTTGTCACTAATTCTCACAACTAAATTTTTATTGATTTCATTTAAGTATTTATATAGCGCCAAAACTTTATGCAGCGCTGTACAAAATATTTTGTCTTGTCACTAACTGTCCCTCAGAGGGGCTCACAATCTAGTCCCTACCATAGTCCTATGTCCATGAGTGTATCGTGTAGTGCATGTATCATAGTCTGGAGCCAATTTAGGGGGAAGCCAATTAACTTATCAGTATGTTTTTGGGATGTGGGAAGAAACTGGAGTTCCTGGAGGAAACCCACGCAG
Source organism: Hyperolius riggenbachi (assembly GCF_040937935.1). NCBI lineage: Eukaryota > Metazoa > Chordata > Amphibia > Anura > Hyperoliidae > Hyperolius > Hyperolius riggenbachi. The sequence goes on from NC_090651.1 coordinate 253,476,957, forward strand.
ACACGGTGAGAACCTACAAACTCCTTGCAGATGTTGATTTGGTTGGGATACAAACCGGGGACCCAGTGCTGCAAGACGAGAGCACTAACCACATGATCTATATATTGTTTTTTACAGGACAGATTAGGCTTTTTGTGGCTGATATTTGTTTTTCGTAATCACCTTATTTTCTATGCATTTTAAAAGGAAAATAAGTAAAAAAGTAAAAAATACACAATTTATCCACTTTCATATATTATAGCTTGAATGTAAAAAGTTCTACTGTACATTACAGTAAGTGTTTAAGCGCAAGTTATTTAAAAAGCTTTCAGTAATGCTATGGGTGATTTTAAAAAAATCACATTACTCAAGTGAGAACACACACATAGCATTACATTAGCTACGTAATGGTACTTCAAATCACTGGTGCTTAGAATAACGCTGGTAGTGTGAACCAGGCAGACAAAGTTCTCTCTCAATAGAAAAATTGTGTACCATAGCATGACTTTTACAAAATGAAGTGATTTAGTTCATTTATTTGATTTATTTGTGGCGATTCGGGATGAAGAATAAGATGGCAATAATTCTAAGTTGATGCAGGATAATGTACATTTTGTATGAAAATGTATACAGCTTGAAAATGGACCAATCAAGTATTACCATATAGTGGCAGCCACAATTTTCATAATCCTGCATCAACTTTTGATCATCCCTGGTAGGCATGAAGTTTTACAACAAAACTGAAGATGCCTTAATAAATCAGGCCCTATGCATCACATATTCCAATGAATCAAAAATGGAGAGAAACAATACATAAATAATATGTTATAACATTTTAAATAAAATGATGTATTTATAATGACCAATTAGCTACAATAACAGCTGTCTCTGTGCTGCACATATGTGTCCTCTCCACATTACTGGAAGGAGAAGTAAGCCAATGATGTACACACAGCGTCAGCAGTTTGTGTCTCTCCATAGCTGTGTCACGTCTCCTGTGCAGCAGAACTTAGCCAATCATTTCCATCCTGCAGAAAGTGATTTAGCATGCTGCTCTTCCAGGCGGTGAGGCTCACAGGCCTGTCACTGGAAGAAGCCAGCAGTGATGGCACTGAGAATTGCAGCTATTTATTCATGTATACTGTGTGGATCACATAATGATAACCAAACAGAGAGCTAAGAAACAGAGACATGTCAATAAATCATGGGGTGCCATGGCTAATTGTAATGGGCCTTGTTCTCTCAGCTCCTTGTGCGCCATCTGCATGAAATCTATTACATTAGAGCCCTGATCAATAAGCAGTAAAGGGCTAATCTCATTCATGTTATTTGAGAAATATACATTTACTCCACTGATACAGAGAAAATTCTGCTTTGTCTGGACACAGAGATCTGCTGGTATGTACACAACATTTGGGGAGGGGGGATTTGTGCTCAGTACAACTAGTGACTGCCTTCTACGAATGAATATTGCATACAGCGGTGGCAACTACTTCCCCATCCTAGCATACATGAAAAAGGCACCTGGAAAAAAGGGTACAGGGGTTTACCACCAGTAGAACCTTGCTAAAATTAGCGATATTCTACTACTGAATTCCGATAGTAAAATATCAGTAATATTTACTGATATTTTACTATGTCTAAAGCTAACCCTACTCTCACACAGGACCCTCCCTCTACCGATGCCTAACCCTAAGACTGCCCCTGGTGGTTCCTAACCCTTACTTCCCCTGGTGTCCCCTAACCCTAAACCCCCCTAAACCTTTACTTCCCCTCTGCTGCAAAGCTGCAATATGCAGCAAGAGTAGGTAAATTTCACCTGATTACTGGCAATCATTTTAAATATTGGCGCTCGATAGAATCCAAGGCTCTTGGAAATGCAAATAGTGGCATTGCATAGTGGGCGCTCCTTGCAAACTGTACAAATAATAATGCACAGTTACCAGTGATGTTTAATAAACTTCACACCATGGGAACAAATCAAATAATAATTGTGGTATGTACAAAATGTTTTCACCCTTTTCAACTTGGACAGACATAAAGACATTTCTGCAAGGTCCCTGGCTCCAATTCCCTTATTAGACCTTAATAGCCATTTGGGTTTGTCACCTGCTAACAATTGCAGAGCTTAAAAAATTCTGTCATTCTCCAAAGTCTGGGCTGTAACTCACCAACCAAGGGCTATTCTAAGAAAGTGATGGGAATTTAGGCTGATTATTGCATACAAAGCAAAAAAGGTTAGAAAAAGTGTGCAAAATGCTCCCAGGTTTTATTTTCAGTGATGGTATTGTGAGCAAGAGATGGCGATTAAGGGGAACGGTAGACATCAAAGCAAGGTCTGGAAGAGTAGAACACTTTGAAAAAGTCAGAATGTGGTATGACCGAAAATGAACTGCAGAGAGATTTGACTGATAAGGAATGGTAGTACACTATACCATGGTGCAGTACCGGTTGCAAGGATTATTACCAGGAAGAAACTTTACAATAATAATAATAATAATAATGTGAACCTATCACAGAAGTTATAGGGCCTGATTCACAAAGCGGTGATAACTCAGTTATCACACCAAAAAAATTTTAGGCGTGATAAGCCGTGCACTGCTGAGTTATCACCGATTTTTGCTGCTCTTCGCGCGAAGCTCCCGCGCGCAAAGTTTTGCGCGCGCAAAGTCCCATAGGGTTCAATGGCCGCTGCGAAAATTCGCGCGAGTTTCTTCTTATCATGCCTAAAGTGAGTTTAGGCGTGATAAGGGGCTTTTCACAGGCGTGCAAACACTTTGCACCGCTTTGTGAATCAAGCCCATAGTGTGAGTTATGCAGAACATCATCTACACTAGCCAGGGCCCTTTCGGAAATAATAGTGATGGACGTATGAGGTAAAACATTCTGGTAGCAATCCTCATAGGCAGGCCTGGATTTACATCACAGGAGCCTATAGGCATAGATGTCCTGGCAGCCTAGCCTTCACCCTCCATGAACCTACAAATCCCAGCTGAACCGCAACGCAACTGTGCTGGCTGTCCCAGCTGTCACCTTTCTGTTAATTCTTTTGCCCATTACAGGAAGTTACATGTGCCCCTTAGCATTAGGTAGCTGGAGGTACCCTCAGTATTAAGTAGCTAGTGGTGCCCCCGACTGAAGGGAGATCTCATCAGTGAAATGCCAAGAGCAGGGTGAGTAACCTCTCATTTACACTGTGCTCAGGAACTCTGCATAGGGAAGGAGGGAGGGAGGCACTAGGGGAGAGTGAGCCCCCTTTCCATTATTAGGCGCCTGTAGGCACGTGCCTACAGTGCCTTATGGTAAATCCGGCCCTGCTCATAGGTTTATTTGAAGAAAAAAATGTAACAGTATTTGATTAAATAAGTGCAGGTTAAACTGAACAAACCATCTGGAAAAAAAAACATAAGACTATTAAAACTTTGCTTTGTAATAAAATACTTGTATAGATATTGGGGTTTTATCACTAAGCTTCTCTCATTCATTATCTCCCCTTATTTTCTTGCCCCCACCAATGCCCTTTTTTTAGTATAGACACCACAGGCATGGACCTGGATTGCTCACCATATGACAGACTTTACTTTTATGTTCCTGTGGCATGGCCTCTTTAAAAACAGAGGAGCTCATCCAGGTCTCCTGCCAGTTCAAGTCTATTTCTCTCTCCACCCTGCCATGTGATTGGAACACAGGTGGCAATAGAGATGGAAGGTTCTGACACACTACACAGCTGGAGAAAGAGGTCCCTCCCCCTGTGGAGAAAAGGCAGTAGCATGTTGCAGAATGTGGCCAGCCCACAAATAACCAGGGAGTCCTGATGATCTTCCCACCACTAGCACCAGGACACTATTTGTCATCTCCTGCTGTCACTGCTTGTTATTTTCTGCTGTCACTGCATCTCATCTCCTGTGGTCACTACATGCAATTTTCTGTGGTCACTTTGCATCATTTCCTAAGGTCACTACACATCATCTCCTACACATAGCCGGCCTTTGACCTGTGCGACCAGAGCGGTCGCTCAGGGCGCCGGCTTCCAAGGGGGCGCCTAATAGCTGGTTACCTATACTGAGGGCACCTACACCTGATTTCCTATACTGGGGGCACCTATAGCTGGCTACCTTTACTGAGGGCACCAACACATGGCTACCTATACTGGAGGCTCCTACGCCTGGCTACCTATGGGGGGATGGAGACCTTCAACTGACTTCCTATACTGGGGGCACCTATGCTTGGCAACCTAAATTGAGGGCACCTACACGTGAGATTGGGGAGCGTTTTTTGGGGGAGGCGCACTGCAGCTATAACGCGTGGGGCAAATTGTCGGTGCTGTGCTATCATTCTAAATGGGGGGGGGGGGGGTGCGCACTGCGGCTATTATGCGTGGTGCAAATTGTCGGTGCTGTGCTATCATTCTAAATGGGGGGGGGGGGGAGGGGGCGGCTAACTGTCCCACTGACTGTTTTTATTAATAATCCTGAAAGGTTCTAGCCTTCATTTTTTAAGTATATTCAGGATAATGCACGCTTTCCATCCATTTGTGGTTATTAATAGTATTTTTCCTATTATACATATGTGACGTGTCACAGAGATCTGAGCATTTTGCGTGATGTGTCCTGACATCAAAAAAGTTGGGAACCACTGACCTAGGAGAAAAGATGAATTGCATATGGGCCTGTGTGTGTGTGTGTGAGTGCGTGTGTCTGTGTGTGCTCGCATGCGTGAAGGGGGGCACAAAAATCAGGTTTCGCTCAGGGCGCTGTGAAACTTAATGCCGGCCCTGCTCCTACAATCACTGTATAACATTTTATGTGTTCACTGCATCACCTCCCGTGCTCACTGTGTCATCTCCCATGGTCTCTATGCATATTCTCCAACTGTCACTGCACATTACCTGCTGTTACTGCCTGTCACCTCCCACCATCATTGCTTCTCACCCTGCTGTTATGGCTGATCATCTCCTGATGTCCCTGCTCATCTTCTCCTGCTGTCACTGCACATCAGCTCCTGCAGTCACTGCTCCTCACCTCCTGCTGTCACTGTTCTTCATCTCCTGCTGTCTCTGCTGTCTCTGCTCCTCATCTCCTGCAGTCATTGCTCATCACCTCCTGCAGTCACTGCTGTCACCTTCTGCAGTCATTGTTCATCACCTGCTGTCACTGCTTGTCATGTTATCTCCTGCTGTCACTGTGCATCCTCTCCTGCTTCTGTCACGATTTATCATCTCATGCTGCCATTGCTTATCATCTCTGCTCTTTCGGCTCCTTTCCAGTACATTACATTTTGCAAAATCCGATTCTGATCACGCATGGATAGCAAAACGCAGGCTTCAGTTAACCCAATGGAAACGACGGTGACCATTTCCATTAATGTGATCTGTTTGCAGTGTGATTTTCTCACAGGCACAATCATTGGGGATCAGAGAAAAATGGCGCACAGCACCGATGTTTAAAAATGGCGCCGCATTGAAAACATAGCCTTAACGTTATTTAGCGTTATCAATGTTTAATTATGGCGCACAGTCAAAATATAATTGAAAGGTTAAAAAATGGTGCAGAGGGTTACAATCCCTAATCAAGCGTAATGATTCCTTAAGAAGCCACCACATATGAGGAAATTGTATCAGTGAATGAGCCAGCAGCTTGTCCATAATTTACGTTAAAGTAAATTTTTAAGTTAATATGGAGTTTAAAGTTTGCCACTTCTTGCTTTTACTGCTTGTCGCCCCCTGCTGTCTCTGCTCACTTTGAATCGCCCCATTAACTGTTGCTATTGATAAGTCATCTGTCACTGCTTGACACCCCCTATCTGTCACTCCATCTTACTCATCAGCTGCCACCACTCATCACCTACTGCAAGTTAATACTTGCTATCTATTACTTGTTATTACTTGTCACCTACTGCCCATCTTTCATTACCTCCCATCATATTCAGTCACTACCTGCCTGCCGCTATCTACCTATTGATACCTGCCTGCCACTAGAATCTAAGGATCCTTAAGGTGCCCATACACTGAGCCGATTAGCGGGTGATCGATCGATCGAAATCGATTTCAATCGATCTGACATGCTGGAAAATCTAGGTCAACCTGTTGAGATTGCTTATCATTTTGCATTGGCACTTATGGAAATCTGATGGCAAAAAAATGCCATCAGATCGATTTTTAATAGATTTCATACTGAAATCTATTGGAAATCTGTTCCTAGTAAAACATTTTCCTAAACACATTAGATAGATCAGAGATCTATCTGTTGATCTATCTGCTGCTAATCTAACAAGTGTATGGCCTGCTTTACCTGCCTGCTACTACAATCTACCTATCAAATCTACCTATCAATACCCGCCTGCTACTAGAATCTAGCTGTCAGTACCTGCCTACCACTAGAATCTACCTGTCAATACCTGCCTGCTACTAGAATCTACCTATCAATACCTGCCTGCTACTAGAATCTAGCTATCAATACCTGCCTACCACTAGACTCTACCTATCAATACCTCCCTGCCACTTGAATCTACCTATCGATACCTGCCTGCCACTAGAATCTACCTATTAATACCTGCCTACCACTAGAATCTACCTATCACTGCCTGCTTGCCACTAGAATCTACCTATCACTACCTGCCAGCCACTAGAATCTACCTATCAATACCTGCCTGCCACTAACTATCACTAACTGCCTGCCACTAGAATCTAGCTATCAATACCTGCCTGCCACTAGAATCTACCTATCACTACTTGCCTACCACTAGAATCTACCTATCAATACCTGCCTGCTACTAGAAACTACCTATCAATACCTGCCTGCCACTAGAATCTACCTATCAATGCCTCCCTGCAACTTGAATCTACCTATCAATACCTGCCTGCTACCAGAAACTATCAATATCTGCCTGCCACTAGAGTCTACCTATCAATACCTGCCTGCTACTAGAAACTACCTATCAATACCTGCCTGCCACTAGAATCTACCTATCAATGCCTCCCTGCCACTTGAATCTACCTATCAATACCTGCCTGCTACCAGAAACTATCAATATCTGCCTGCCACTAGAGTCTACCTATCAATACCTCCTTGCTACTTGAATCTACTTATCGATCCCTGCCTGCCATTAGAGTCTACCTATCAATACCTGCCTGCCACTAACTATCACTAACTGCCTGCCACTAGAATCTAGCTATCAATACCTGCCTGCCACTAGAATCTACCTATCACTACTTGCCTACCACTAGAATCTACCTATTAATACCTGCCTGCTACTAGAAACTACCTATCAATACCTGCCTGCCACTAGAATCTACCTATCACTACTTGCCTACCACTAGAATCTACCTATTAATACCTGCCTGCTACTAGAAACTACCTATCAATACCTGCCTGCCACTAGAATCTACCTATCAATGCCTCCCTGCCACTTGAATCTACCTATCAATACCTGCCTGCTACCAGAAACTATCAATATCTGCCTGCCACTAGAGTCTACCTATCAATACCTCCTTGCTACTTGAATCTACCTATCGATCCCTGCCTGCCACTAGAGTCTACCTATCAATACCTGCCTACCACTAGAATCTACCTATCACTCCCTGCCTACCACAATAATCTAAAGATCACTACCTGCTTGTTATAATAATCTATCAGTAAGTTTCCCGTTTCAGCGCATCTGAGTCGCACAGGGAAACACTGCCTATTCCGTCAATAGTATACTGTTCAAACTGCATGCTGGTGTGATTCTGGACAACATGATGCAGTTTACCACTGCACGCATCTGAATCCCTATAGCTGTGCATGGTGTCTGATTCGGAAACAGACGTAGCACCCGAGTGGAAATAGGGCTAAGACTCAAATTTTCCTAAAACCACCTGCCAGACACTAGACTCTGATCACTACCTGCCAGCTGATGGTATAACATTGCAATAGATAGCTGTAGACTTATACAAATACTTCTGTGAAAACGCATTAGGGAGGGATTTCACAGCTATAAATGTAACAAGAATGGTACATAGCTCATTCTCTCTGACCTTGAACATAGTATGGAATATCCTTTTATATCAAGCCATCCTCTGAACAGATTTTCTGTACGGCAAAGTGGGAGTGTCAGGAAAAAGTAAAAAGCACAATCTCTATTGCTGGAAAGGTATTGATCTCTCTGTGCATAAATGGCTAAATATAAAGCAGAGGTCAGCTGTGTCATTTCAGGCATAGCAAATTTAATAATGAATTATATTTATTGCACTGCTCATGCACAGTGAGAAATGGGGCCACATTTCAGCCACAAAGGGCAGTCAGGAATTCTGGAGTAAAAGGAAGGTGATTCTTATTTCATATTAAAATAAAACAATTTTCTTCAGGTCAAGTGTACAAGGTCTCATCATGTTTTTCCTTTGTCATGCTTTGCAGGGGTCCTCACAGAGTCCCATCCCAAGACTCCATTTAATCTTCTCTGTCCTGTTACTGTCCCTCTTAAGGTGTCCATACACTGCGTCGAATTCCCACCGATATACAGCAGATTAGATAACTGTGATCGAATCTGCTGTTAAATCGATAACGCAAACGCTGACCATCCAATATCGATCAATCCCGACGATTTGTCCCGACGGAAAATTTATCTCAATCACTGACGGGTCGGGAGTGCGTCGATAGCGGAGTTGGAATGACTGATGACTGACCCAGCAATACATTACCTCTCCGCCGGCGCGAGTCCGCGCTGTCCCTCCTCCACCTTCTCTTCACTTCCTGTTCCGTCCTGTCAGGGGAAGTTCAAACAGTAGAGCGCCCTTTTCCGCTTGTCACAGGACGTGACAGGAAGTAAAGAGAAGATGCCCAGCATGGACAGAAGGAACAGCAGGGACTCGCGCCGGCGGAGAGCCGGCGGCAGTTTCACAGATTGTGAATCGATTTCATGCTGAAATCAAATCAAAATCTGTGTGCAGTGTATGGGCAGCCAATAGATCCCTCTGTGATCAGATTAGATCAGAGAGGGATCTATCTGTTGGTTGATCTGGTGACTAGCGACCAGTGTAAGGCTGCCTTTAGACTTTTTTTTTAGATTAAACTATTGTATTGGATATACAAAGATGCCTGGTGTGCCCGACCTGCTCTCCTTATCAATCCTCCCACCAAGGCTGTTAGGGCTGCTGGAGGAGATGGTTGGCAGTGTGGTGCAGTGCAGTGTGTGTGAAGCGCCTTTCCTTTCGACACCGTCTCCCCCTCACCGATTGGTTGAAGCAAAGAAAACAAGTCTCTGTCCCTTGTGCATAAACCATGTCTTATTCCATGATGACATCATGATGTATAACGTCATCTCCAGGGATACAAAAACAAATTGCAGCTATAAGCAAAAAAATGTAATTTAATTGTGACAGTGCAACCTTGGCAATAGAGCAGTGTGCACTCAGTGGGGAATTGACAATTACAAAGACTATGCTATGAAAGGAAGAAACATACCCTAAGCACAATATAAAAATATCAAAAGCTCATATTATATTCTTTCTTTAATCCATTTTCATAGTCCTCAACTCCCTAATTCATCTGGTTTCCTTTTTTTATGAGTGATTTGTGCCTGTCACCACCCTTTTTATTACTTGGTACCCCATATATTTATTTATTTAAGAATTTATATAGTGCTAACATATTACGCAGAGCTGTACAGAGTATATTGTCTTGTCACTAACTGTACCTCAGAGGGGCTCACAATCTAATCCCTACCATAGCCATATGTCTATGTATGTATCGTATAGTGCATGTATCATACTGTAGTCTAGGGCCAATTTTAGGAGGAAGTCAATGAACTTATCTGTATGTTTTTGAAATATGGGAGGAAACCGGAGTGCCTGGAGGAAACCCACGCTGACACGGGGAGAACATACAAACTCCTTGCAGATGTTGACCCGGCTGGGATTTAAATTGGGGACCCAGCGCTGCAAGGCGAGAGCGCTAACCATGATGCTTACATTTAACAAAATGTTCCAAGACTGCTTGTTCCAAATTACTAGACGTAATAGCACATTGCTGATGCAAGTCTATGTATGGTTTTGCCCACATAACATTTCCCATTTGATCAATTACACAATCCAACTTGAATTACGTGTACATTTATCTATGATTTTATACCTGCCCTTTGTGAGACAAGTAAAAACATCTCATCTAGTTACATTATGACAAAGAGGGTAATTATAGCAGGCAAACATACCACTGAAATCGACTAGATTTTTGAAATACGTTGAAAGAAGAATTGGACACCACCAAATTCTTTGATAAGAATATGGGCCCATTCACGCCGGCAATCACTAGCACTTTTAAAAGCGCTAGTGTAATGTTAAAGAGACTCTGTAACAAAAATGTAATCCTTTTTTATTACCATCCTACAAGTTCCTAAACCTATTCTAATGTGCTCTGGCTTACTGCAGCACTTTCTACTATCACCGTCTCTGTAATAAATCAATGTATCTTTCCCCTGTCGGACTTGTCATCCTGTGTCTGGAAGGCTGCCAACTCTTCTGTGCTGATCTGTTATGCACTCCCCCCTCCAGGCCCCTCTATGCACACACCCCTGTGTGTTATTTACATAAACCAGCAGCATCTCTGCTCTCTGATATCAGTGAGAGCTGGATAAAAATCCTCCTCTGTTAGGCTGTGAAAGGAGCTGGCTGACACATACTGAGGAATTACAGACAGGGCAGAGCTGTCTGCAGGAAGAAACGATCAGCCTGTTACTAGTATTCAGTGGATGAGAGCTGCATGGGGAAGAAGGTAAACACACAAATGATCTCTTGAGATTCAAAAGGAAGGCTGTATACAGCCTGCTTGTGTATGGATGTATTTTCTATGTGTGGACATACTGTGGACATTACCCTGCTTAGTCAGTTTACATTAAACACTCTTTACTTTTAACTATCAACAGTAGGATGCAAGTTAGCATCAAAAGACTCATTCAGGTATAATCCCACTCTATAGTGGTGAACCTTTAAAAATTACTCTATATAAAGGAAATAATTGTCTTCACAGACTTTACTATTTATATCTGAACATTAAGAATTAGGCTATGTTAGATTATTTATATTAGAATGTATTCACTATTATTCCAATTATACTCATAGAGGTGCAATAATATCAATAACCACAGGTATAACAGCATTTAATATGTTGAACTTTAAAGGGAACCTAAACTGAGTAGGATATGGATTTTTCCTTTTAAAATAATACCAGTTGCCTGACCCTGCTGATCCTGTGTCTCTAATACTTTAAGCCAAAGCCCCTGAACAAGCATGCAAATCAGGTGCTCTAACTGGATGAACTGCATGCTTGTTTAGGTGTGTGATTCAGCCAAAGAGATCAGCAGGACTGACAAGCAACTGATATTGTTTAAAAAGGAAGCATCCATATCCCTCAGTTTAGGTTCCCTTTAAAACTTTGATATATAAAGATACTACTTTGGGTAATTGACACATACTATACAGTCTCAGTCTCTACTGAAAGTTCAATTACCTCAGAGGAAGTAAATCAATATGTTATGCTAAATGCCCCCTGGCGTTGGCAATATCACTTAGAAAAGTAATAATCTTGGAATAATAGTGACACTGTAGAAAAAAGTATTTTCCATCACATTGTTTTTCTATAGGATAATTCACAACTGAAGACCATATCTTCACCCCATGCAAAGTTATATAATCCATTTGTAATCTTCAGTAAGGTTTCAGAGCAATTGCTCTCCTACAGGGGCGTAACTAGGAACCACCGGGGCCCCTAGCAGAAATTCTGTTTATACAGGAACTAGCGTCAGACACTAGAGCGGGGAACATCCGCAGTGGAACGCAGGAAGGTATGTGTTCCTGCCCGACGCCTGCACAGACACTGATTGATGCTTGAGGGGAGCGCAGCGGGGAGAGCCCGAGGTGAGGGGGGGGGACTGTTCCCCCTCCCCACCGATGTGTGGCCATGGCTTTCCCATCATGCTGTGGCCCCTCCAGCCCCCCAAAACCACCCTGAGTGGGCCACTGGGGGGCCACGGGTGAAGAGCCTTCAGCCCCTATTGTTACGCCCCTGCTCTCCTATATGTTTTTTTTTCAGGTACTGCATTATCCAATCTGATCAGGTCAGATTATTCTATGTAGTAAGTATGTAGATGAACCTGTTCAGATGCAGTGCCGCACTTCGGCGCGCTCCCGTCATGCTGTTCCCTGGTAGCCCAAAGGGGATCGGTTGAAATGGGCGCCCGAGCTGCCTGTATGAAAAGGGCGCCGCCATAGACATCAATGTTATTTCTGGAAATATGGGCTACAAGGTGTAGAAAAGGGCGCCCGAGTTTTGATATAGGCTACAAACGGGCTCCCCTTTGTAGCCCATATTTTTTCGGCTACAAGGTTTTCGGCTACAAGCGGGCTCCCCTTTGTAGCCCGTATTTTTTTCGGCTACAAGGTTTCCGGCTACAGTAAGGTGCCCCTTTTGTAGCCCATATTATTGCCTTTTTTTTCTAGCCTAAGTTTTTATATGGGCTACAAGTGCTGGAAGCCGAATTATTTCATTCCCCCACTATCCATGGCGGCCTGGAGGGGGAATAGTAATTAACACATCCTGGAGTATTTTTGTAGCCGAAGTTTTTATATGGGCTACAAGCACTGGAAGCCAAATTATTTCATTCCCCCACTATCCATGGCGGCCTGGAGGGGGAATAGTAATTAACACATCCCGGAGTTTTTTCGTAGCCGAAGTTTTGATATGGGCTACAAGCGCTGGAAGCCGAATTATTTCATTCCCCCACTATCCATGGCGGCCTGGAGGGGGAATAGTAATTAACACATCCCGGAGTTTTTTTGTAGCCGAAGTTTTCATATGGGCTACACCAGGCGCCTTTTTTTGTAGCCGAAGTTTATATGGGCTACACCAGGCGCCTTTTTTGTAGCCGAAGTTGGTATATATGGGCTCCACCAGGCGCCCTTTTTTACCGGCGCCCTTTTCATGTAGACCCAGCCCAAAGATCAATGAACGGGAATATGGTTCCTGTTCATTGATCTAAGTCCCCAGCAGAAAAAATGACGGTCTCTCATCAGAGGCCGCAGTCTTTCTGAAAAAAAAAAGTTTCCCGTCCTCCTTATGCTTCCGGGAAGCGAGGAGGACGGAATACATTTTGCAATGTTATATACACACATTTTAACATTTAAAATTAACTGTTTCTTTCCCACACCAAAAAATAACCCAAATAACATTTTTAATGGAAAAAAAATTACAATAAAAAAACAAAACATAAATAGTTACTTACGGGTCTGAACGTTTTAAATATGCATGTGAACTACGAACATTTTTTAAATTATATGCTTGTAAATAGTGATGGACGCAAAACTGAAAAAATGCACCTTTATTTCCAAATAAAATATTGGCGCCAAACATTGTGGTAGGGACAAAATTTAAATGGTGTAATAACCGAGACAAACGGTCAAATAAAATACATAGGTTTTAATTATGGTATCATATATTATTTAAGGCTACTTTCCCACCAAGACGTTGCGTTTTAGGGGACGTTATGGTCGCATAACGTGCCCCTAACGCAACGCATGGTGGTGTTGAAGTTGGACGTCAGATTGAGCTGCGTTATGCAGCTCTCAAAGCAGCCGCTCAAGGTTAGTGATAGGAAGTCTGGATCTTTTTAAGGATTCGGATCATTTGAATCGGATCATTGAAAAGATCCGGATCTTTGAACCAAATAATTTGAATCATTTTACTAGGGAAGCAGACTGGGTGAAATGACTAGCAGGACAGGACTTTAACTGCACTGTACATTCTGTATGTTCCTGTTTCTTCCAGACAGACATCCACTGTGAACCGAATCTTTCATTGTGATGATCCGGATGATTCGACAAAAAAGATCCAGATCAATGAACGATTCGTTCATGATCCGGACAACACTACAGTCCCACCACGAGTCTCCACAGTGCAGTGAGTAATAATTAGCCATGTGGCTGGCCGCAGAGGAGGAGGGGAGACCTCCTCCTCCAACATTACTGAGCATGTGCAAACAGTCTAACGTGGCTTAGCCCAGTATAACATACAGCATGCAGCACTTTGTTTAAACGTGCTGCGTTACTATGTAACGCAACGTGTGCACTGTGAACAGCACATTGGTTTTACAGTGCTGTGAGTTAGGCTGCGTTACTGGCTGGTGTAACGTGGGACTTTAACGTCCCACTGTGAAACCAGCCTTAAAGCTATAATGGCCAAAAACTGAGATATAATGATTTTTTTTCCATTTTGTTTCTTAATATTCCTGTTAAAATGCGTTTATAAAAAAGGAATTCTTAGCAAAATGTACCACCCAAAGAAAGCCTAATTAGTGGCGGAAATAACAAGACATAGATCAATAAATTGTGATAAGTAGAGATAAAGTTATTAGCGAATGAATGGAAGGTGAAAATTGCTCTGATGCATAAGGTGAAAAATTCCAGTGGGCTGAAATGGTTAAATTCCGGAATGAAGGGATTATACTTGTATTATAACACCTCTAATGTCTTCTATTAATAGTAATTTCTTCCTTAACAGGTACAAGATAATCTAGGATGGATAAGTCGTTATACGGATAAAATTCAAAATTAATAACTAACCCTTCTAATGCTAATAGCTGTTGTTTTTCTTTAAAGAGTATTGCCATCTGACACTAGCGGGTAAGTTATAGGCATACATGGAAAAAAAGGTGTGCAGTAACTTGGGTGCTGGGGATAACCGCTAGAAGAATATCGGTAAAATTACTACTATTGCACTCTATGTACTTACAATACTAAAATATTAGTCATTTTTTCCAATATTTTATTACCCCCCTAACCTGACCCTATTCTTACTTGAACCCTCCCTCTATCGACATCTAACCAACCCCCTGCGCCAAAATCTCTGTTGACATAAGTGCCACTAAATTTGCTGTACACCAATCTCTGCGCTGCCTTATTACAATGATTACCACCAAATCACCACCAGCCACCCAAATTACTGCCAGGGTGCTGGAATAGCCACAATTAACATGGTAGTTTATGGTGTGTCCATTTTACTGCTGGTACCCAAATGATCGGCTTTAAGGTATGGAAGGTATATTGTCACTTATACCTATTGATCAGGGGCGTAGCAATAGGGGGTGCAGAGGTAGCGACCGCATCGGGGCCCTTGGGCCAGAGGGGCCCCGAAGTGTCCACCATCTATTACAGTATTAGCTCTCTGTTGGTCCTGTGCTGGTAATAATCACTTCTATAGATGCTTTGAATAGTAGTAATCATTAACAAACTGTTCCCCATTCCCTTCTTGCAACTCTGACACTGTAGTTGTCCTTAGCAGGTTTTGGTGCGCCGTATCAATTGTTATGTGTAGAGTGCTTGGGGGGCCCCATGTAAAACTTGCACCGGGGCCCACAGCTCCTTAGCTACGCCACTGCTATTGATATACACTATCACATTAATACAAGTTGCTACAGGAAACATACTGTAAATACATGACGATAAGCCAACTTTTTAGGACCAAAAAAGTAGCCAAAAGTGGGAGGGTCAGTTTGCAGAAACCCATATTTATACATTGGAAGCATTTCTATGTCTCTAGTTACCTCTCCTCATTCCTGTCACCATTTTCCCGTCTCCCTTGCAGCTCTGTATTTGTTGATTCAGGCTGGTCCAATCTTCACTGCTGTGACATGACAGTGAAGCCTGGATCAGCCTGAAGCAGTTAATACAGAGCTGCAAGAGAGACAGGAAGATGGCTGGCAAGAACAAGGAGAGGTGACTATAGATACCTTTGCGCTTCCAGTGTGCACTCTGCATCACATTCACAGAGGAGGCTAGGGGAGACATTGGGGGGTCAGCCAGAGGCGGGACAAGGTCCTTCAGCACCCAAGGCTGAGACACCAAAGTGCGCCTCCCCCCCCCCCCCATCCCTCCCACCCCAGCCGTCACACACTGATTTCTATTAGACTAATAGGTGTCCCAAGGCCCCCAACCTCCCCAACACCTTAATCTCTAGTTATCTGGCTTGCAGTCACTGTCATGTATCCCCTTTTCTTATTTCTTTCCGCTTCAAACACAATTGGGAATGACAGCTGAATGAGTTGTGTGCCCCCTCCTACACTGCACCCTGAGGCTGGAGCCTCTGCCCCGGCCCGGCCCTGGGGTCAGCTTATCCATGGATCATGTGCAGTTAACCTTTATATTTTGCTAGCAAAAGTGGTGGAGTCGGCATTTACACGGGTGAGCTTATTTTCAATATATATGTTACGGCCAGAACCCGAAGTTTGGCCAGAACTAGAAGTGGCCGGCCACTTCGGGTTCTGGCCGGCCAATGCGCGAACTGGCCGCTGCGCTGCGGCCAATGTGAGAAATGAAACAATTCCTGTAAGGTTAATGTGATGTTGCGGCCGCAGCGCAGCGGGCAAAATGTTTCACACATCTTTACTTTATTCAATGGCATTAAGCCGCCCGGCTTTTTCCTCTGCCTCTCTCTCCTCCTCTCCCCGCCTCTCTCTCCTCCCCCCCCCCGCCTCTCTCTCTCCTTCTCTTATGGGCACAGCCGGGCGGGGACACGCGTGTCCCTCCGGAGTCGTTCGTCGCGGCAGGGGAATCCTGCCGTTCTTGCAGAGCGGGTGCTGGCAGAAGCAATGTCTGCAGCCTCCCCGCTCTGCTCTCCTGCCGCGAGGAACGACTCTCCTGGACATGCGTGTCCCCGCCCGGCTGCCCATAAGAGAAGGGGAGAGAGAGGCGGGGGGGGGGGGGGGAGGAGAGAGAGGCAGAGGAAAAAGCCGGGCGGCTTAATGCCATTGAATAAAGTAAAGATGTGTGATACATTTTGCCCTGCTGCGCTGCGGCCACAACATCACATTAACCTTACAGGAATTGTTTCATTTCTCACATTGGCCGCAGCGCAGCGGCCAGTTCGCGCATTGGCCGGCCAGAACCCGAAGTGGCCGGCCGCTTCTAGTTCTGGCCAAATTTCGGGTTCTGGCCGTAACATATATAAGGAACAGGCAGAGTATTCTAGAGCCAAAATATGAGGCAGGTTATCAATTGCATGGGCACACAGGAATTAATATAATGTTCATTCAATAACATAGCAATGACTATTGACAGGATAATCAGTCAGTTACATGTAATAATAGGGAAATTCAGAGACACTTTAATGCTTACAGTCTCTTCTTAAGGGGCCCATACACTTATACTATTTCCCGCCAATATACAGCAAATTCGATCACTGTGATTGAATCTGCGGTGAAATCGTTGCGCAAACACAGACCAAACGATCGATTTCCGTCCGAAATCAATAGTTCCCGTCGATCTGTCCGTGCTGAAGAGTTAGCTTGATCGCCGGTGGGTCGGGAGTGCGTCAATAGTGGCGTTCGAATGTCCGACAACCGACGCTAGCGGCAATACATTACCTGCTCTGCCGCCGCGTGTCCCCGCTGTCACCGCTGCTCCTTCTCCGCTGAGTACCGGCAGGCTTCACTTCTTCCTGTCCCGACAGGAAGTTTAAACAGTAGAGCGCCCTCTACTGTTTAAACTTTCCCGGACAGGAAGTGAAGTGAAGCTGGAGCCCTGGAGCCGAGCACAGAGAAGAAGACAGCGGAGACCGGGGGACTCATGCCGGCCAGATCAGGTTATGTATGCAGGGTGGGCGGCAGCAGCAGCAGCTTCACAGATGGTGAATCGATTTCATGCTGAAATCGATTCACAATCTGTTTGCAGTAAAGGCAGCCATAGGATCCCTCTCTGATCAGATTCGATCAGAGAGGGATCTATCTGTTGGTGGATCTGATGTCAAATCGACCAGTGTATGGCCACCTTTAGAAACATAATAAGGAGTTTTGAATCAGATTAGAAACTACTAGGCCACAAACATAGGATGCATCTGAATAGTTATCACTCAGAGTACTGTACAGTATTTCCAATCCTATACAGCCACAAGCATACTGGATTTTACCCTGAGTAAAAGAGAGATAAGTCTCCTCAAAGGATACCAGAGCCCAAAAACTTTGGAGAAACGGGGGAGCTTCCGGTCGGCCAGGTCGGGACTTACTGCGTAGGCGCTGCCTGGGCTGCATGCATCCTACTACGCACGCCCCTGTCCGGGAATGCCATGGGCGTGCGCTGTAGAACGTGCACAGTGTGGCCGGTGCATGCGCATTAAGTCCCGACCCTGCCAGCCGGAAGACGGTTTTCAGGTGAGTTACGAGGAGCAGATAGGAGAATGTGGGAAGCGGTGGGCATATGGACAGGTAGCAGTATATGCCTGCTCTATCCGATTCTCTAATGTTTTTGGGCTCTGGTATCCTTTAAACTTCAGTCAGAGCTTGAAGCTAGTCTAGTTAAGGTGGAGTATGTATTCCAGTGCTGTCGCATCAGCTGGGCACCTGGTGGAGCCACAAATAGTAAAATATTGGTAATTCAAGGTACAGGTATTTTAATATGTACTACCCTAAACCTAATACTAACCTTAACCCCACATTCTCGGTGTCTAACCCTAACCCCCCCCTCCCCCCACACGCACACACACACACTTATGCCTAACCTCCTTAAAGCGTATCCGAGATGTAAAACTAACTATAACAAGTAACTTGACTACTGTATATATCTTATCTAAAGTTTAGATTTTACACAGCAAATCTAGCTGCAAGCAGCTTCAACAGTATATGATTATTTCTTCCTGTGATACAATGACAGTGGCCATGTTCTGTTTGTCACATTACACACAGGCAAGCTGATCTGTATCTCCAGCCCTCAGCCTGTGAAAACTTCACTCCCTCTCCTCCTCCCTCCTCCCCTCTGCCTCTGAAATCTCTGGCTAGTAACAGCCTCCTCCTCCTTTCCAAACTTAGCTCCCATAAGCCCTTGCTACATACAGTATGTCTCAAAGTGCCAAGGCGCTCTGGAGAAGCTTTGGGCGAGGCTTGTTTAGTATATAGGGAATTAAAGTATTAAAACAAAACAAAAAAAGTATTTGGCTTGAGGAATGCCCTATAAACTATATGAAAGAAACACAATTATGCAATGAGTAAAAGTTTATTTCGGATCCACTTTAACCCTCCATTCTGAGTGTCTAACCCCCCTTAGTAATACCTAATTCCAACCTCGGTTGCCCAAACGACCACTAGTTGTAGCCGATCGGCTATGATCGGCTACAACCATAAAATGCAATCTAGTAGCCTATTGGCTACTACCTTGTTTCTCCGAAAATAAGACAGTGACTTATATTAATTTTTGCTCCAAATGTTGTGCTAGGGCTTATTTTCAGTGGATGTCTTTTATTTCTATAAACACACAAGTTCCTGAGCTGTGTGTCCTCCTGCCTTCCCCACTGTGCCACCTCTTCCTGTGCTGAATCCACCTTTTGTGCGTCCCTGTGTCCCCCTTGTACCTTTAGTGTCCTCCTGGGATTCCTCTCTGTGCCCATGTCCTCCCCTTTCCCCTAAACTCCTGTGTCCCATGTAATCCTATGTCCTCCTGGTGTCCCCGGTGTGCTCTGATGTCCCCCGGCATCCTCCTTTTACCCCTAGCTCCATGTCACGCTTTCCCTCGTGTCCAGAGATGTCCCCCTAATCCTCTTCTTCCCCCCAGCTCCATGCTGCTGTGTCTCAGAGCTTCAGCCTATGGGGGAAAAGTACAGCAACTTATGTTTTTATTGGAGCCAATGGTCTAGCAGGCAGGACCATAGCTACATTATTGGGCCAAACACTGCACTCGCTGAATTGCAGCAAGTGCAGTGATTGGCCCAATGACGGAGCTTTGGTCCTGCCTGTGAGACCATCGGCTAACACAAGTTGCCACTAGAGTTGGTCCGAACCTCCGATTTTAGGTTCGCGAACCGGGTTCGCGAACTTCCGCGGAAGGTTCGGTTCGCGTTAAAGTTCGCGAACCGCAATAGACTTCAATGGGGATGCGAACTTTGCAAAAAAAAAATTTTTTAGCTGGCCACAAAAGTGATGGAAAAGATGTTTCAAGGGGTCTAACACCTGGAGGGGGGCATGGCGGAGTGGGATACACGCCAAAAGTCCCCGGGAAAAATCTGGATTTGACGCAAAGCAGCGTTTTAAGGGCAGAAATCATATTGAATGCTAAATGACAGGCCTAAAGTGCTTTAAAACATCTTGCATGTGTATACATCAATCAGGTAGTGTAATTAAGGTACTGCTTCACACTGACACACCAAACTGTTCACTGAACAGAACAGGTATGCAGTGGCGGGTTCACTGAACAGAACAGGTATGCAGTGGCGGGTTCACTGAACAGAACAGGTATGCAGTGCCGGGTTCACTGAACAGAACAGGTATGCAGTGGCGGGTTCACTGAACAGAACAGGTATGCAGTGGCGGGTTCACTGAACAGAACAGGTATGCATTGGCGGGTTCACTGAACAGAACAGGTATACAGTGGCGGGTTCACTGAACAGAACAGGTATGCAGTGGCGGGTTCACTGAACAGAACAGGTATACAGTGGCGGGTTCACTGAACAGAACAGGTATGCAGTGGCGGGTTCACTGAACAGAACAGGTATGCAGTGGCGGGTTCACTGAACAGAACAGGTATGCAGTGCCGGGTTCACTGAACAGAACAAGTATGCAGTGGTGGGTTCACAGAACAGGTATGCAGTGGTGGGTTCACAGAACAGGTATGCAGTGGTGGGTTCACAGTACAGGTATGCAGTGGTGGGTTCACAGAACAGGTATGCAGTGGTGGGTTTACAGAACAGGTATGCAGTGGTAGGTTCACAGAACAGGTATGCAGTGGTGGGTTCACAGAACAGGTATGCAGTGGTGGGTTCACAGAACAGGTATGCAGTGGTGGGTTCACAGAACAGGTATGCAGTGGTGGGTTCACAGAACAGGTATGCAGTGGTGGGTTCACAGAACAGGTATGCAGTGGTGGGTTCACAGAACAGGTATGCAGTGGTGGGTTCACAGAACAGGTATGCAGTGGTGGGTTCACAGTACAGGTATGCAGTGGTGGGTTCACAGAACAGGTATGCAGTGGTGGGTTCACAGAACAGAAATGCAGTGGTGGGTTCACAGAACAGGTATGCAGTGGTGGGTTCACAGAACAGGTATGCAGTGGTGGGTTCACAGAACAGGTATGCAGTGGTGGGTTCACAGTACAGGTATGCAGTGGTGGGTTCACAGAACAGGTATGCAGTGGTGGGTTCACAGTACAGGTATGCAGTAGTGGGTTCACAGAACAGGTATGCAGTGGTGGGTTCACAGAACAGGTATGCAGTGGTGGGTTCACAGAACAGGTATGCAGTGGTGGGTTCACAGAACAGGTATGCAGCCAGGGACAAGCTAAGCCTAACTAATCTTTCCCTATGAGAGAGAGTGTGCAGCAGCTCGCCCTACTCTCACTAATGCAGGCACACGAGTGACCGTAATGGTCGCCCTGCCTGCCTTTTAGTAGGGGGGAGTGGCTCCAGGGGCTAGTGTAGCCTAATTGGCTACACTGTGCCTGCTGACTGTGATGTAAAGGGTCAAAGTTGACCCTCCATGGTGCATTATGGGGCGAACCGAACTTCCGCAAAGGTTCGCCTGCGGGACGCGAACGCGAACCACGGAAGTTCGCATGGAACCGTTCGCAGGCGAACCGTTCGGCCCAACTCTAGTTGCCACACTATTTCCCCTTACTGCAGCCAGTGCTTACTTTCGGGGTAGGGCTTATATTTCAAGCATGCTTGAATTTCCTGCTAGGGCTCACTTTCAGGGGATGTCCTAATTTCAGGAAAGAGAGTAGCGGCACGGGCGCCTAAATGACCAGTTGGGCTCCCAATAGCTGAAATTTAACACAGGTTTCTATTAGACAGCTGCAGATCGTGGTGCCCAAATGACCTGATCCGGTTTAGGTGACTCACTAAGAGACCTCATAGACAACTGCTGCTCCCTGTCATTATCCGAACTGTCTAAAACCCCAAACGAGAGTAGACCTTTACTTATTACATGTTTTCCTACAACAAAATCAAAATATTAAATCAATTTTAATCCATATTACCAGTATTTTTTGCCAGAATCTCGTGGAATCCTGAGGATGGCAGCCATTTTATATCAGGTGTTTCTCGGCAGCTGCAGCACACCTCCAGCAACTGATAGGAGGATAGGGGGTGTGTCATACACACTCTTCCAAAAGGGAGAGGAGTGGCAGCTCTATTCATGGTGGCATTTCAATGCATAAGGGTGCCATTTACTGGCCGGTAAAGAGAAAATTTTAAAAATAAATAAGAAAATCAATGAAAAATATTTAATAATTCAATATTTCTATTATAGCAGCAGCGTGTTTTGTTTTAATAAAGTGCGCACAATGAGGAGGACTTCCATTTATGTCTTTTTGTTTCCCATGTGCCCACACACAATTAGATGCTGCTGTGCATTTGTAGTGAATTTAAAGAGACTCTGTAACAAAAATTGCATCCTGTTTTTTATCATCCTACAAGTTCCAAAAGCTATTCTAATGTGTTCTAGCTTACTGCAGCACTTTCTACTATCACAGTCTCTGTAATAAATCAATGTATCTTTTCCGTCAGACTTGTCGGCCTGTGTCTGGAAGGCTGCCAAGTTCTTCAGTGTTGTGGTTCTGCTATGAACTCCCCCTTCCAGGCCCCTCTATGCACACTGCCTGTGTATTATTTAGATTAGAGCAGCTTCTCTCTTATCTTTTACAAGCTGGATAAATCGTCCTCTGAGCTGGCTGGGCTTTCACATACTGAAGAATTACAGACAAGGGCAAAGCTGTTTGCAGGAAGAAACGAGCAGCCTGAAACTTCAGTGAATGAGAACAGGGGGAAAGAAACACACAAATGATCTCTTGAGATTCAAAAGGAAGGCTGTATACAGCCTGCTTGTGTATGAATGTATTTTCTATGTGTGGACATACTGTACATCAACCTACTTCCTGTTTTGGTGGCCAAACTTTTTGAAACTGTTTTTAACCACTTTTAATGCGGCGAGGAGCGGCGAAATTGTGTCAGAGGGTAATAGGAGATGTCCCCTAACGCACTGGTATGTTTACTTTTGTGCGATTTTAACAATACAGATTCTCTTTAAAACTCAATGACTATACCATTCTCACTGGAGTTCTCCAGTGAACTCGAGGTGAGAGGGATATGGTGGCTGCCATATTTATTCCTTTTAAACAATACCAGTTGCCTGTAGTGTTTGAGTCATACGCCTGAAACAAGCATGCAGCTAATCCGGTCAGAAACATGTGATCTGTATGTTTCTTCATGGTCTGTGGCTAAATGTGTTAGAGGCAGAGTATCAGCAGGACAGCCAGGCAAACTGCCATGTTTACAAGGTAGTAAATATGTCAGCCTCCATAGCCCTCTCACTTCAGGTGTCCTTTAAATTACTTCAAGAACTTCCCCTGGTGAAGACATTCAGCTGCACAGACTGGTTGTTTGTTGTTAATTTTATATCTGTCTTGCTAGTGGTATAACTAAGGAGCTTGGGGTTCCTGTGCGAGTTTTACATGAGGCCCCAAGCACTCTATTGATATGGAGCCCCAAAATCTATCAAGGACAGCTGCGGTGTCAGAGAGGTGTATTTAGAGTAAGGAAACAGTTTGAGAAGGAGAACCACTATTCATTGTTTATATAGAGGTGTTCATTACCAGCATAGCACCAATGAAAAGCTAATAAGATGGATGAAGGAGGGCCCTCAGTGGACCCCTCTGGTCCAGAGGCCCTGGGGCTGTTGCAACCTCTGCACCCTCTATTACTACGCCACCGCATCTTGCTTCTTCAACCTAATCTTTTGACTAATATCATATAACTCCTCAAGAGCTCTGTTCCCAAATTATGGAATGGAGATGGATTCTTTTTGCAGGAAGACATGAAAATGGGGAGGCACCAGAAAGCTGCAATCCACTATTTGGGTGCTGGAAAACTGAGATGCAAAGTAATGAGATGCAAGTGTAATTGATGAGCTCAGACGTATTCCTAGGGCTCAGAAAATTCTAATGGAGGTCCTTGCTTAGCCGGACCATAAGCAGCATTTACAATATTTTTATAAAAGAGAAGAAAGGGGAAAACAAAAATGCTGCTAGTGACAAGGACACGGGGCATACAAGGACACAGGCCTCAATGATAGCAAAATGGGAAAAGATGGAAGCTAAAATGATTAAAACATGCAAAGCTAATCAATAATGCAGCGTTCACAGAGCAGCAAGTGGTCACGGCACGGCAAGCCCTTTCTTTCCTGTGTGATAAAATGCATTGGTTCTGGTTTCCAAGACAGAAGAGGAGGATCAGTGCTTTGTCATTTGACCTTGGGAATGCCATATTATCTTTGTTCCTACATTCTGCTATAATTAGGAGGCATCTAAAAGAAAACATGTATTGTGTTAGGTGATTTCCCCACACTTCCAACTGCTGCAGTGTCACTACACCTGTGCTGCCATTTCTAACAGGAAAAGCAGCTGACTCATAAGTAAATCAAAACCTCCATCTGCATGTGCTCTACTGTTATCTTAGCTGTAGCGACGTGAGGCAACTGGCCCTAAACTGAAAGCTGTACAAAACAAAGCATACCAACATGTTAAAGAGGAACTGTAACGACAAAACGGCCCCTGGGGGGTACTCACCTCGGGTGGGGGAAGCCTCAGGATCCTAATGAGGCTTCCCACGCCGTCCTGCGTCCCTCGGGGGTCTCGCTGTAGCCCTCCGTACAGCGGTGACGCAATATTTACCTTCCTGGCTCCTGCGCAGGCGCTCTGATGGCTGTCGGCGCCGAAGTAGGCGGAAATACCTGATCGCCGTCGGGTCTGCTCTACTGCGCAGGCGCAAGTTTCCGGCGCCTGCGCAGTAGAGCGGACCCGACGGAGATCGGGTATTTCCGTCTATTTCCGTGCCGAAAGTCGCCACAGCGCCCCCGCTGGAGCCAGCAAAGGTAAATATTGAACTGACAGTCGGCACAGTCGCCGGCTGTTCGGAGGGCTGCGGCGAGACCCCCGTGGGACAGAGGACGGCGTGGGAAGCCTCATTAGGATCCCGAGGCTTCCCCCACCCGAGGTGAGTACCCCCCAGGGGATGTTTTTCATGTTACAGAGTCTCTTTAAAGTCCAACTCCAACAAATCATTTTTTATTGTTGATGAGGTTAGAACATTGCTTCAGTTTTCCCTTCACGTCATGTAAGTGTTAGAACTCCTGCAAAAGTTAATTTCTGTCCCTCTTGCCCTGTCCTTGGAACCACCTGGGTTCATATCATGGAGGTCCCAGGAACAAAAAGTTAAGAAATCTTCTCCTCAACACAGATATCTTCTCCTCATTTGTTTAATTGACTCCAACTCTTTGTGACTATATGTATGTCTGCATACCAGATGCTGTCATTCACTGGTTCTTTCAGCTGTTGCATAAGCATGTTCATAGCTTCACATATGCTGTCTATCCATCTTAGCCTCTGTTGTCCTCTTCTTCTTTAACCCTCATTTTTTCCAAGCATCAAGGATTTCTCAAAGAATCCAGTTGTCAGGCTTGTCTGGCTACTTGCTATAGGTCAGACTGTATGCTCATATGACTGACCTATAACCCATCCCTAACACCTGCGTACACTCCTTCCTAACAACAAACTACACAACCCTGCAGGTAGATGTAGCATACAACCTGGCATATAGCATTCACCAAACACAGCAAGGAAATACAGATACAGTAATTTAATAGACACCTGAGGCCTATGGACTGAGGCAATCCAGATGAAAGTACAGTATAATCACAATATAGATGCAAGGTCAGACAGGCCGGGATCAGGGCAGGCAGCGTTCATGCAAGGTCCTTTAACAATCCGAGGTTTGGCAACAGGGAATCCAGAAGATGCATGGTCAGGTACAAGCCAAGTCGATAACAGAAGATCAGCAGAAGAGTAGTCAGGTTCAATCCGGGTTGCAACAAGGTATCAGATCTGCAAGAAGCTTGGTCAAGAGACAGACAGAATCTGCAGTAAGACAAGGCACTTGGTATGAGCGCAATCTCAGCTACAAGCCCATCATAGGCTATCACGGGCGAAGACTGAGGGCGCTCACCTTTCTTTTATACTAGCACTAACCAATCAGAAAGTAACAGAATCCAAAACAACCAATCAGTCTGCGGCATGTCAGCAAGTCAGCTGACACACCGGTACGCATGCTGCTAATGTTTACAGCAGCGAAGCGCATACTGAGGACGCGTCCGCCGCTTGGCCAATAAGGAAGGAGCGGCATGTGCTCCACTGACATCAGAGCTTCACCGAGACCCAGTGGCTTGCACCTCAGCATGAATCTCGGTGTTCAGCCGCCATATGCGGCCAGGTTTTACACCAGTCTTTTCCAAATGTGACCAATTCGAATCTGAATCTATCATGATCAACAAAGTCAAAGGCTTTTGAATAGTCACAGCAAAAGTAGACATTCTTCTGGAATTATCCATCGAATGTTGGCAATATGGTCCCTTGTTGTTGTTTTTTGTTGGCAATATGGTCCCTCTTCTGGAACTATCTTGCACATCTGGCAGTTCTCGTTCATATATTGCTGCAGCCTGGCTTGTAGAATTTTGAGCATTACCTATGCAGGTGCAGACAGACACCACATGCCTACGCAGAAATAGCGAGCCTGATCGGATCCGCTTTACTGCACAGGCACCTGTGTAGTAAAGCATATCCGATCGGACTCAGCTATTACTGCCTGAGGCCAAACGAAAGCTGCTACTGCGCTGCGCAAGGCTCAGACAGGATTGTTATGATCCTGGAGCCCAGTCCAGGATTTTGGACAGCTATCAGCACTGGAACGGAAGGATGGAGGAGGACGAGGGAAGCATTATTAGGATCCAGAGGCTTCCCCCTCCCAAGGTAAGTACCCCCCAGGGGCTATTCCTTTCCTTACAGATTCTCTTTAAGGTACCCATACACTGAGCCGGTTTTCAGCCGATCGCAAATCGATTGACCAATCGATCGATTTCCGGCCGATTTCAAACAATTTCGATCGATTTCAATCGATGGAAAATCTAGGAAAATCTGTTGAGATGGCTTATCATTTTGCATTGGACCTAATGGAAATCTGATGGCAAAAAAATGCCATCAGATCGATTTTCAATAGATTTCATACTGAAATCTATTGGAAATCTGTTCCTAGTAAAAAATGTTCCTAAACACATCAGATAGATCAGAGATCTATCTGATGATCTGTCTGCTGCTAATCTAACGAGTGCATGGCCTGCTTTACAATGAGTTTATGTTGCCTGCATAAGTGCAGATGAGCCCTAATGTGGCAATACACTAATAGATTTCAGGAGATTCAACAATAGATGCCTGTCAGGTCAAATCTGACAGGAATCTATCTGATGTGTGCCACGCACTAGAAACAGGTTTCCAATAGATTTCAGATTGAAATCTATTGAAAATTGATCTAAAGGCATTACTGCACCATTAGATCCAATGCAACTCTATGGGCTATTGATCTGCTGAAAGCAGCAGATTGACCTCAATCTTCCATCCTGTCAGATAGATAAAATCGATCAAAATCGGCCCCAAATCGATCAATCAACCAATCGATCAATCGACAAATCGACCAGTGTATGTCCCCATCAATGATATGATCTTTATTGTACAATCTTACCAAATATATGTAGTAGAAGGGCAAACTGAGTGAATATACTTTGAATGAGTACTTTATGTAGGCCTTCTTATTACATAGAAATGGTGGCATTGTGCAATCAAGATTGTATCATTAATAGGAACCTTAAAGGTGGCCATACATTTATAGATTTGCAGCAGATTCGACCATCAGATAGATTTTGGTCAGATGACTGTCAAGTCGAATCTGACAGAAATCTATCTGATGAGTGCCACACACTAGTAACAGATTACCAAAAGATTTCAGAATGAAATCTATTGAAAATCGATCTAAATGCATTATTGCACCATTGCACCATTAGAACCAATGCAACTCTATGGGCCAACGATCTGCTGCCAGAAGATCGACCTAGATTTTCCATCCTGTCAGATAGATTGAATCGATTGAAATTGGCTGCAAATTGGTCGATTTGCTGATTTGAAAGAATCGATTTCCGATCGATTCCATAGTCCAGTGTATGGACCCCTTTAGAAGGATCCAAGAAGGTCGGTTCACAGCACCGCCGGAAAAAATCAACCATGGATTTCCATAAATATTATAATCAAAGAGCTTGCATTTATCAGCTGAATACTGTAACCTCCATAATGCACAATACAGTCTAACACACTGAACACTGTGATTGTTGAACTAGAGCTTTTTTAGCCTCACTTATAGCTATGTCTAGTAAAGCGTTCAAGGACAAGCATCTTTAAAATGATCCAGTGCTCAGCCTTTTACTGCATTATGTAATCTAATGGGATAACTCTGTTCACACAATGCATTATAAATTGAGAACTTGGACGGAATCAAAGTCACTAAGAAACCACAGCGGCACTAATCATGGCTTCTGAACAGAGCTTCTGGCACATACAAGGTATACAATTTAAAGAGAGTCTGAAGCGACATTAAAAATCGCTTTTTACCTTATAACAAACATGGGCACGTTTGCCCCTGCTAAAACGCCGCTATCTCGGCAGAATGAGGGTTTTTTACCCCCCAAATCCCCTCCGTGGTGTCCGGGGATCGCTTCCTGTTGAGGCAGGGCTAATGGCCGCAGCCCTGCCTCCATATGCGTCTATCAGTGCTGATCGCCGCCTCTCCCCCACTGCTCCCAGTCTTCCTTCACTGAGAGGGGCGGGGGAGAGGCGGAGATCCGCCGCTGATAGACGCGCATGGAGGCAGAGCTACAGCCGAAAGCTCTGCCTCCATGAGCAGCAAAATCTACGACCAAGTTGGTCGTGGATTTTGCAGGGGGATTTGGGGGGTAAAGACCCCTCGCGAGATAGCGGCGTTTTAGCAGGGGCAAACGTGCCCATGTTGATTATAGGGTAAAAAGCCATTTTTAATGTCGCTTCAGAGTCTCTTTAAAAACACCGGTCTTGAGTAAAGTTGAGTTCTTCTCCTTGTGAATGTATATGCTGCTCTCTTTGCTAGGTTTCATCATTGTCTTGTGTACAGGCCCCCATGTCACTTACAATATGTGACAGGTGTTGCCTCAGGATATAAAGCAGCCCAGTACTGAAAAACATTCCACACTTTGTGCTGAGAATGGGCAGTTTGACCAGAAATAAGCCTGCTGTGTTTATGAGCTTTTGCCCTTTTGTGAAGGGTACAGCTGTTACTTTAGGAACTAAGATGAAGTGAGTTCATGGACTTGCAGCAACATGTGGTTATACCTAAAACTCATACACACAGTACAATTTTTCATCAGATCGACCGGTGATCTGATAAAAATTGCATCGTGTGTAGACTTCCAAATTGTTTCCGATCGATTTTGCGTTGATGAGTACCCAAAATCGATCGGACCAGTCGGAAAATATCTACTAGATCCATCGATCTGACGGAAAATTGTACCATGTGTACTCAGCTTTACTCTGGATAGGAAAGCACATCAAGACAGGGACTACCACCACTACCACCATGGCTCCAGTCAGAGATCACCAATCTGACTGGTCCCTATAAAGTGACTGTTCAGCCATTACAAATTGTAACTCCTGTGGAGCACAAATTGGTATATTTGTCAAATTTTCTGATCCTCTCTACATATGAATCACATTTTGACATTGAAATCGAAAAATAGACAGCTAGTCCTACACTTATCTAACCTTCCAGAAAAGCTATGTGGCCCTATCTCCTGGCAGAGTGACAAGTGTCAGGGACGGAAGCAGGCCAGACACCCACTGCACTAGAGAGGTTAGCTGTTCTGACTCCTAGCCAATAAGACAATAGACAAACAGGGCACTGCTGTTTTCACAGCACTAGCACCCCTGTCTGCATGCATGCAAAAATGATTTTGATTTCCCCGAAATGTTTGTACAGTTTCCAACTGTCATTTTTACAGTGTTGACCTGCAGATGGGACATATCTGTGATAGCATAGTTGAAGATTTAGACCACTGCAGACAGTATGACCAGCATTCGAGAAGTGTTGTTTTTGTTTTCTTCTGCTTTAAAGAGACACTGAAGCGAAAAAAAATATATGATATAATGAATTGGTTGTGTACTATGAATAATTACTAGAAGATTAACAGCAAAGAAAATATTCTCATACTTTTATTTTCAGGTATATAGTGTTTTTTCTAACATTGCATCATTCTATAATATGTGCAGATTACACAACACTCAGCATTCAAAATGATTCTTTCAGAGCAGTCTGTGAACTAATGACCTCTCCTCTGGCAGAGGAAAAGTAAACAGTTCAATTACAGTTGAGATAATAAAAGTCAGATAACAGCCCTCTCCACAACCAAGTTAGTCGGAGAGCTTAATAGCTTTTTTGCATAGAGATAACAACTGGAGTTTCTCAACTCTTCCTGTACTGGAAACAATTAGACTGATGTATCTGATCTTAATGTTTTATTTCTTAGCTGTGCTACACATACAAATCATAATATCATCAATTTTTTTTCGCTTCAGTGTCTCTTTAAAGAATGGGTAAGGCTAGTGTTATGCTGCTTCGTACACAATACACAATCAACAGATTAATTCAGTACAAATTAAATGAATGGCACCAGTGCATTCAACCAATTTCCCCAGATTTATCTAAATATTCCTGATATGGCTGACCAATAAAAAGTTAATACAGATACTTCAGATTATTCATGTTGCCTTATTTGATTCAAGACAGTGGTGTAACTAAAGGGCTTATGGGCATAATTGGGAGTTTCACACAGGAATTCCTTAAAGAGAACCCGAGGTGTGTTTAAAGAATGTTAACTGCATATAGAGGCTGGATCTGCCTATACAGCCCAGCCTCTGTTGCTATCCCAAACCCCACAAAGGTCCTCCTGCACTCTGCAATCCCTCATAAATCACAGCCATGCTGTGAGGCTGTGTTTACATCTGTAGTGTCAGTCTCAGCTGCTCCCCCGCCTCCTGCATAGCTCCGGTCCCTGCCCCCGTCCCTTCCCTCCAATCAGCAGGGAGGGAAGGGATGCAGGCAGGGACTGGAGTTCTGCAGGAGGCGGGGAGAGCAGCAGACTGACACTATAGAGATAAACACAGCCAGCTCTGACAAGCTGTTTGTCAGCAGCGTGGCTGTGATTTATGAGGGATTGCAGAGTGCAGGGGGACCTTAGGGGGGTTTTGGATAGCAACAGAAGCTGGGCTGTATAGGCAGATCCAGCCTCTGTATGCAGATAATATTCTTCAAACCCACCTCGGGTTCTCTTTAAAACGGACCTGAACTCAAAACTTCCTCTATGCTCTAAAAGATAAGCAACAGCATAATAACATTTAAAGAAAAACATTTCTTTGTTATGGCATACAAATCCTGCAATAAATCTGCAGTGTATTTACTTCCTGCTTTCATGGGAGCAGACATATTGTTAATATCCTGTGCTTTCAAATTAGCCTCAGGCAGGCAGGTGACACAGCTAAGGGACAATATTACATAATTACATAGTTACATAGTTATTTGGGTTGAAAAAAGACATACATTCATCGAGTTCAACCAGAAAACAAAGTACAACACCAGCCTGCTCCCTCACATATCCCTGTTGATCCAGAGGAAGGCGAAAAACCCTTACAAGGCATGGTCCAATTAGCCCCAAAAGGGAAAAAATTCCTTCCCAACTCTAGATGGCAATCAGATAAAATCCCTGGATCAACACCACTGGGCATTACCCAGTAACTATAGCCATGGATGTCTTTCAACGCAAGGAAAGCATCTAAGCCCCTTTTAAATGCAGAATTTGCCATAACTACTTCCTGTGGCAATGCATTCCACATCTTAATAACTCTTACCGTAAAGAACCCTTTCCTAAATAAATGTCTAAAACGTTTTCCTCCATGCGCAGATCATGTCCTCTAGTCCTTTGAGAAGCTAATCCGCTAAGCTTTTATATTGCCCTCTGATGTATTTATACATGTAAATTAGATCCCCTCTAAAACATACACGTGAGTAGCAGGCGGAAGATAAAATTACTGGCGATTTTTGGTTGCGATCCGATTCGTACTATCAATCGCATGGGAAATCGGGTGAAAAAACGTAACGTGTGTTCCCAAAATAAGGCATCTTTTCTCTAGACTAAACCCAGTTTATCTTACCTTTCTTGGTAAGTGAGACCTTCCATCCCACGTATCAATTTTGTTGCTCGTCTCTGCACCTGCTCTAAAACTGCAATATCTTTCTGTAATGTGGTGCCCACAACTTGTGATTAGACACAGATTAGGGGGGAATTAGGCTAAACTATCTAAATACATGCAGGGTGCATTTTTCTAGGTTTTCCTTCTGTCCTGTTCAAGAGATCACATAGGCAAACGCAGGGGGGGGGGGGAGGGGGGATTACAGCTGCCCAGACTCCCCCCTCAAACCAGGGCAGTGCAGTGTCTGGGGACAGGCACAAGTTGAGACACCAGAATATCTGCAGGTATCCTGCAGTTCACAGCTCCGCCCCCTTTCTTTCTCTGCTACAGTTGACTTTGGATGTAGCAGCAGCAGTGTGTGTACAGAGCAAGGAGCAGCAGCGTGTGTACAGAGCATGGAGCAGCAGTGTGTGTACTGAGCATGGAGAAGCAGTGTGTACAGAGCATGGAGCAGCAGCGTGTGTACAGAGCCTGGAGCAGCAGCGTGTGTACAGAGCATGGAGCAACAGCGTGTGTACAGAGCATGGAGCAGCAGCGTGTGTACAGAGCATGGAGCAGCAGCTTGTGTACAGAGCATGGAGCAGCAGCGTGTGTACAGGGCATGGAGCAGCAGCGTGTGTACAGAGCATGGAGCAACAGCGTGTGTACAGAGCATGGAGCAGCAGCGTGTGTACAGAGCATGGAGCAGCAGCTTGTGTACAGAGCATGGAGCAGCAGCGTGTGTACAGGGCATGGAGCAGCTGTGTGTGTACAGAGCAAGGAGCAGCTGTGTGTGTACAGAGTATGGAGCAGCAGCATGTGTACAGAGCCTGGAGCAGCAGCGTGTGTACAGAGCCTGGAGCAGCAGCGTGTGTACAGAGCACGGAGCAGCAGCGTGTGTATAGAGCATGGAGCAGCAGCGTGTGTACAGAGCTTGGAGCAGCTCTGGGGAACTTAATAGAGTCCAGTATGAGCACAGCCCTGTGTCCTGCTGTCTGTATGCTTCACTTTCTCCTTCATTAGCAATGTCGGCTGTCCTCATTTTTATCTGTATCCAAACTGCTACTGAGTGATCCCATTGTCGATCAGGAGCAGATCAGACATTTAGGAAATAATTGACAGATCCTGTGAGTCGGAGGGGAAATTGCATTATGTGATCCCAGCAGGATGTCCTACCATATTATTATACTGTATTGTGCATTGATGAGGGAGACCTTTCAGGAATCCCCCCCTTGAAAATCCTGGGTTTGCCTCTGGTTCAGGTCTACTTTAACCTCTTGAGAACCACAGGCTTATACCACCCTAGTGACCAGGGCATTTTTTACAATTCAGCACACTGCAGCTTTAACAGTTTCTTACATGGCCATACATCTTAGCAGCCAAATGAATCTTGCCTCCTTTTATGCACACCAACTGAGCCTCCTGTTTTATTAATATTATTGTTCTTTTTTTAATGAAAGATACTATTTTTTTTCTCTACCCTCCTCTATCCCTCCCCCCAAGACCCAATCACTAAGATCGCTTCACATAGGCCTCAGCCTATGAGAGGGATCTGTTTTCCTGCCACTCCAGGGCACAGCCCAGGGCTGTCCCCAGTAAAGCGCTGCGCTAGATTGCAGCGCTGTACCATATAAATACCGGCCTTTTTTGTCTTAACAGCCTGCCAGCCACGATCGCAGGCTGACAGCTGATCACGGAGCTCTGCGCCTTGGCAGAGAACGATCACGTTCCCTGCTAATCTCCGCACTCAGGACTTGACGTCAATCGGCGTTAGGCGATCCTGGGGGAACCACTCAGCGGCCGCCAATTGGCGTGAGGCGGTCGCAGAGTGGTTAAACACTCTGTACGTAACAGTTAATAAGGAGCAGGGCCAGGACAAGGTTCTCCAGTACCAGAGGCCGTGAACCAAAAGTGCGCCTCCTGTCCTCGGCCCCCCTCCAGCATTGTGTGGCAGCGCTCTCACTCCCTTCTCCTCGCCCCCCTTCCCCCCTCCCCCCCCCCCAGGCACCCGCACTGCAGCGTTATGGCGGGGATGATTTCAGCAGAGGCACACTTGCTCAGTTCCTTCCAGTTCCCGGTGCTGTGGGTCCCGTCTCACTCTTCACTCTAATGTTGCTTCTCTGCACTTCCTGCTGGTCCGTTTGGGCTCTAGTGACCAGAGTGACCAGCAGGAAGTGCAGAGAAGCAACATTAGAGTGAAGAGTGAGATGGGACCAGCAGCACCTGGAAATGGAAGAAGCTGAGTGAGTGTGCCGCTGCTGAAATCCTCCCTACTGTAACGCTGCACTGAGGGAACCTGCAGGGGGCGAGGGGGGGGGGGGGGGAGTGAGTGAGTGAGCACGCTGCCTCACACTGCTGGAGGGGGCAGAGGACAGATAGGGAGAATATTGGTAGATGTCGGCCCCCCCTCCCTGTGCCCTCATAGCCTGGCACTCAGAGGCTGGTGCCTGTCTAGCCTCTGCCTCGGCCCGGCTCTAAAAAGGAGCACCAAAACCTGGCAAGGACCCTCACTGTGTCAGAGAGGTGTAAGCAGGAGGAGGGGAACAGTTTATTAATGATTATCACTGTTCAAAGCACATATAGAGGTGATCATTACCAGTAGCGCACAAATGAAAAGTTAATACAGCAGTTGAATGGTCCAAGGACCCCAGAATGACTGCCTCTGCATCCCCTTCGCTACACCACCGATTCATGACAATTCGATCCGTTTAATGGATCACTCATATTAGTTTTTTTAATCAATCAGCCTTGTTAGAGTAATTAGATCACATCTGTTGCGATTTATTTAACCACTTGAGGACCTAGCCTTTACCCCCCCTTAAGGACCAGCGCTGTTTTTTCAGATCTGTGCTGGGTGGGCTCTACAGCCCCCAGCACAGATCAAATGACAGGCAGAGTGACCAGATGGCCCCCCTTTTTTCCCCACTAGGGGGATGATGTGCTGGGGGGGTCTGATCGCTCCTGCATGCTGTGGGTGGCGGGGGGGGGGGCACCTCAAAGCCCCCTCCACCGCAAGATTCCCCCTCTCCCTCTTCTCCCTCCCTGCCCGAGAGATCGGAGGCTGCACAGGAACGGATCTGTCCTGTGCAGCCTCTAACAGGCTCCCCGCTGTCATGTGACAGCGATCCCCGGCCGCTGATTGGCCGGGGATCGCTGATCTACTACAACGCTGCTACTGTAGCAGTGTTGTAAAAATGTAAACAAAGCGGATTATTTCCGCTTGTGTTTACATTTAGCCTGCGAGCTGTGATCGGCAGCCCGCAGGCTATTCACGGAGCCCCCCGCCGTGAAATGACAGGAAACAGCCGCTCGCACGAGCGGCTGTTTCATGATTAATTAGCCTGCAGCCGGCGACGCAAATCTGCGTCGCTGGTCCTGCAGCTGCCACTTTGCCGACGCGCGTTATGAGTGCACGGTCGGCAAGTGGTTAATGTGTGCTGATTTGTTACATTAATAGACCATCATTAGGCAACCCTGCTCAAAGCACTAGCCTACACTTTTGTTTGGTGCCAAAATGGTGGCATCCAGAAGCTGTATGTCTAAAGGTGGCCACTCATGGTCCAATTTCTAGCAAAAAATCGTTTGAGCGATCAGAAATTCTGATCGGAAGAAAAATCATTCACTAAACCATCAACGAACCAATCTTTGCTTCCTATCTATCACAACCAAACAAGAAAATCCAAATTTTGGTTTGACAAAAATCCAATCGGACGACTATTTTTATAAACTTTCATAATCGATTGTGCCCATCAACTAAGATTATTTACAACCAATCCGATCAGAATTTCTGATCGCTCAAACAATTTTTCGCTAGAAATTGGACCATTAGTGGCTACCTTCAAGGTGGCCACTAACGGTCAAACTACTAGCGGAAAATCGAGCGGTCAGAAATTCTGATCGGAAGAAAAATCGTTCACTACACCATCAACGAACCAATCTTTACTTCCTATCTATCACAACCAACAAGAAAAATTCAAATTTTGATCTGACAGAAATCCAATCGGACGACTATTTTTATAATCGTTTATAATCAATTGTGCCCATTAACTGAGATTGTTTACAAACAATCCGATCAGAATTTCTGATCGCTCTAACAATTTTTCACTAGAAATTGGGTTGTTAGTGGCCACTTTAAAAAGCAACAATACACAATTTCTACAGGAGCTGTGGCTTTAGTTGTGTAATATTCCAAGGTCACAACCTTGAGATTACATCACTGGTGACAGTTTGAAAAGCAGACAAGCGGTGACCGACATAAAAAATCTAAATCATGCAATGCTCAGAGTAAACTTCCAATAAACAATAGCAAAAACAGGCACATAGTAGAACTTATGCATATATTTTTTAAAGCTTCTTGGAGGTTTCATAATATGCAAATTTGTATGCCAGGTCACAACTGCTACAGTCAGTGGCGCAACCCCTATTGCTACACCCCTGGCTACAGTTTTCTACCAGAAACTCCACTCTATAGAACAGAAAAAAACAGTACTTCGCATTGATAAATTCAGGAGGTAATGTGACATTGCTCCCATTTTAAATCTGGAGCCTCCCAAGTCCTTATTATTTGGTATTTCTTTAGCGCTAACAACTTCTGCAGCATTTTAGGAAGTACATACCATGTTTTCACGAAAATAAGCCCTACCCTGCAAATAAGCCCTAGCCGGAATTTTGAACATGCTCGAAATATAAGCCCTACCCCAAAAATAAGATATAGCGGCAGATAAAGAGGAGGTAGAGGCAGTCAGCAATCGAGAAGACAGCGGTCCTCCTGTCATATGTGCACACAGTAAGGTTATCGGCTGTGTGCAGGGATGGCAGGGCAGGTGCCTGATCAGTACATTGCACAGGAGGAAGAGGTGGCCAACAAGCGGGGACACATGGTTGCAGTGCAGATCAAGCACTGGTGCTGTCATCCCTGCACACAGGAAGGTTATCCGCTGTAGGCAGGGAGGGCAGGGCAGGTGCCTGATCAGTACAGGAACAGCACAGTACAAAGGAACAGGAAATGTTCTGCTAAGAGATACTTCCTGATAGAA
The DNA here is from genome assembly GCF_040937935.1 of Hyperolius riggenbachi. Taxonomy (NCBI): domain Eukaryota; kingdom Metazoa; phylum Chordata; class Amphibia; order Anura; family Hyperoliidae; genus Hyperolius; species Hyperolius riggenbachi. Next base: position 253,514,097 of record NC_090651.1, read on the forward strand.
ATATAAGACATCTCCTGAAAATAAGCCCTAGCACATCTGTTGGAGCAAAGATTAATATGAAACACAGGCCCATATGCAATTAACTTTTTCTCCTAGGTGATATTTTCAAATATGTCAATAAAAAAAACACCAGCAAGCAAGAAAAAGCTGAAATGTTTCTGATAGTACTTTTTCAACTACTTTTTGGTACCTTTTCAAATGTGAAGTGCTGAAAAGTTATTTTAAATGGAAGATGAAAAATTATCTCCTAGGAGAAAACTAAGGAGAAAATGTTAATTGTATACGGAACCCTCTATTTCCGGGGAAACACCATAGTCTTGTCACTAACTTTCCCTTAAAGGGGTGCACAATCTAATCCCTACCTAATCCCTATCACAGTTATATGTCTATCATAAACTAGGGTAACTATTAGGGGGAAGCCAAATAAAATATCTGTATATTTTTCAGATGTGGAAGGAAAACAGAGAGCCCGGAGGAAACTCACGCAGAAACAGGAGAATATTCAACCTCTCTGTAAAGATAGTTCCCTGGCTGGGATTTGAACCAGAGAACCAGTGCTACTAGGCGAGAGTGCTAACCACTACACCACCATGCTGCCAAACAGCCTGCATTCTAGAATATTAACAAAAGTACTTAAAGAGACACTTAAGTGAAAAAAAAATATGATATAATGATTTGTATGTGTAGTACAGCTAAGAAATAAAACAATAGAAGCAGAGACATAAGTCTAATATTGTTTCCAATACAGGAAGAGTATAGAAACTCCAGTTGTTATCTATGCAAAAAAAGCCATTAAGCTCTACGACTTTCCAAGGCACAGAGAGCTCTGTCTTCTGAAGCTTGTTATCTCAACTGTCAGTCATTGTATCTTCTTTTTCTTCTGCAGGTCAATAGTTCACTGGGCTGCTCTGTAAAATCATTTAGAATGCTGAGTAGTGTGTAAACTGCAAATATTAGATAATGATGCAATGTTATAAAAAACACTATATAACTGAAAATAAAAATATGAGAATATTTTCCTTGCTACTAATGTTCTAGTAATTATCCGTACTACACAACCAATTTATTATATCATAATTTCAGTGTCTCTTTAAGGGAAATACTTAGGGAAGAAGGCCCCATGAAATGTTCACCAAGGGGCCCATGGTTTGTAGTTATACCTCTGCTACTAAATTATCCAGTGAGAGATCTGCTCTCCTGCCCCCATAGGACAGTACATGCAGCTGCTTTGTTAAGCTCAGTTTGCATGTTTGTATTGACCTCATTAGGCACATTTTACATTAAGGTGCGTACACACGCCGGACTGGAGGCAACGACGGGTCCGTCGTTACCTCCCGCTGGGTGGGCGTGCCAACGACAGTCCGGCGTGTGTACGCACTGTCGGCGGACTGATACGGCTGCTTCTGAGCGATCCGCCCGGCGGATCGCTCAGAAGCAGCCGAATCTGTCCGCCGACAGTGCGTACACACGCCAGACTGTCGTTGGCACGCCCACCCAGCGGGAGGTAACGACGGACCCGTCGTTGCCTCCAGTTCGGCGTGTGTACGCACCTTAACAGTCACAATGTGCTGTGTGCAGTCACACTATTGTAAAGGGCTTTACAGGCACCTCTACAGTAAATGCCTGCTTTTAAGTTATTATATCAACTTTTTTAGTTTAATGAGAGTAAAAGTTTGCTGCAACAGTTCTAAAAACTGCACACAATTAACAGCTAAAATCAGGGCAGTGGGCAGAGACAGATGGATTTCAAAGTCCAGGCCAGGCTGAGAACAAGAATACCATTGAAGTCAGAAGATAAAATCCAGAAAAAAAAGAACAAAGAGTTTTTCACTTAGGTGTAAACAAAGAAAACTGGTATGAGACCTACAGTATAGCAAAGCCAGTATATAGTGCTGAGCTCCAGTCACCTACAGAGTAATTCTCAGCAATGAACAACCCCAATGTTTGTGTATTCACGATAATGCCAGAAGCTTGGATCCCATGTCAAGGCTTGAAGACAAAGAAATGCCAAACTTTAACAGGTATGCCAATAATGGAATGTGTTATACTACATTAAACTCTGAAATCACAGCTCTTCCATGTTCACCTGTGATGACTGCTGAGAATCTGACAAGGAACCAAACAAGCAATTTACAAAACTTTCCAGACAGAGCATAATTACGACATCGTGGATGTCCATGTCTTTACAGAGTATATAATAAATGGCACTTATAAAGTACACTAAAGCCAAATACCCACGTCGCGATTTTTGCCGACGATTTTCCCACCGACCATCAATTCTATGAGCGCCGAGTGATCGTTTCCGCAATATCGCAACGTGGGTACAGGCACACGACCACACAACATCGCTTAGCGTCGTGTCATAACAATGACTGTCTCAGCGGATTGGATCCCGACGAATTCCGCTCAAAGAATCGCTTGAAGTCTTGTTCGCTCCCGGCGTGTAGCATCACGTGACATCGTTCGCATCCACAGACAAGAAGAGGCGTTGCTGACGACCGTCATCAATAGGACATCGCAGGACCTGTCGGGCTGTGAGTACGCAGCTTTATCCTATCAGCTGTTCATAGACCCACCAAAGATCCCAATTCCCCAGTACCTGCACACCAGCAGTGATCAGGGTCTTGACACTGGCAACATCTGAAGTCATTTATTCATTCTTAAAAAGGCAAACATTGCTTATTAGTAGGAGGGCTTTTCGGTCTCTTTCATCCCCCTATACATTCCAAGTGGTTTGAGTCACTGTGACAATCCAGCCCCGCGATCCCGTCTAATCTGCTCCCGTTAGCATAAGCAGGAAGTACGGTGAGCAGACTGACAATAGAGATTGGTCGCGCAGCTGCCGACAATATGTAATGTGATAATCACTCACCAATCCCGTATTGCTAGGCCACTGTTGCCATGCAGGTCTCATGCACTAGAGACTTCTGGAGGCAAATTCACTGTGTGCGTAGTAAATGGTTAAGATTAGTTGGAGGTGCCCATACATGTACAATCCCAATTATATGTACAATCGATAAACTAAAAATATAGATTTTGCTCTGGAAAACGGGTAATTTCACTGCCACCACTCTCGATTTGCTAGGGCGAAGAGACCCCAACGCTATCATAATACAGTAGCCAGCCCGAACACGTTCGACATGCTCCAGTCACCGTTTGGGGAGCAGTGTGACGTTTAAAGAAAGGTTACTGGGTCCATATATTATGCAATCTCAATTGTATGTCCAAACGTTAAACTAAAGTTATCGATTTCGCAAAGGAAATCGGGTACTAGCTAATCCTAGAAGGAAGAAACGGTTATTTACAACCTAGCTAGCAAAACGACAAATTAGAAGCAAATAATAAAACAATGCGGTAGTATGACTGACTCTTCAGAGGGCAGGTTCATTGTAGCAACAATCAGATGACCAGAACATGCACAAGACTGAACGATAAAATCGTTAGTTTTATTCTAAAACTATATACACACAGCATACTTTAGCCCACAGGTAAATATACCTGTCCATCAGAATAGATTGGTTTGATAGAAAAGGAGTAGAGATGAAAAGGAACAGAATGTCTTAATGTACAGTTCAAATACCGTTATTGGTAATCCATGTGGCAATCACAAGTCTTTGGCGAAAGTCCAAGATGGCTGATTGCCATAGAGGCCAAGAGGCCCTTTTGTGAAAAATAATCCAAGTGATTTGCCAGTGTCCAGCTGGCTGTCCGAAGTTATAGACAAAGACTTCAGATGAAGGACTTTGGACCTCGGCCAACCTGGGCCCAGTTAAGTTATACCCCTCACTTCGGCAAGGAGGAGTTAGGGCAGGGATCACACACCTCTTTGGAACATGAGATGTGCCAGACCCTTCTCATGGACACAGGAATATATCTGAATCATGATAGGTATTCTATCTCCAAAACCATACAGGTTATGTTAAATCGAATAACATTTTTAGGTCGATCAGAATGTATCGATAACAATGATATCAAACTTGAGGGGTCAGACTCCTGGGGTATTAAAGGGTTACTTTAAACCGGTCTTACGCTAGATCTGGGAGTCCGATTGGTCCGGAAACCTCTCAGAACCAGCGTCCTGCGGAATCCCACAACCTGTGCAGATTTTATGGGCATAGAGATTTGCTATGCCATGAATTATGAAGAAAATGTGAAGAAAATATGGATATTGGGGATTCCTGGGTCACAGTAGGTCAGCTACTTCCAGGGAACCTTGATAAGATGTGTCCCTTCTGCTGCTCTGGGTGAAGGTGTCAAAATTGCAGACACCATTCTCCCAGAAGCTTGGGCTTTAGGATTTATGTCAGGCAGAAACTAAATTGATGGCATCGTCACACAGCAGGGGGACTATGTCCTTCCAGGACCTGATAAGGTACCAGGGCTGAATTAGCTGCTTCTGGTCTCTTTAAAGTAGTTTGAAAGCTACAAGTAAGGAAACATTTGCTAGCATTTGACCAGGAAGAGGGGAACTGTGTTAACCCCCATCTGCCCTGCTCTTTCTTAAATGAAGCCTTTCTCCTATCTGCTGTCACTTTTTAATAGTGGCTACAGGGAAAATTTTATAAGGCTCTAACTACTTTATTAGGACGAATAAAAGTTTTTTCGTCACAGTCACCCCGAGCTGCTTGGGTACTCTGTTGTACTGGTCCATGCCCTATCCCATACTGATGAGGACCAAAAGTCCGAAACATGCTGTTTACATGTGGGGTTGATGTGGCTGTGTAGTATTTAAAACTATAGGCTTGCTATACACCAGTGGCTCTGGATGCTAGTCTGGCTTACAGGGGCTAAAAAAGATAATTTGCATATTCAGTAGTGGTGCATTGTGGGTAACCACAAATGTTCACCTATAGCTGAATTATTGGAAGTTTCCTTCTGTTTTAAGAAGGCAAATTTCACCAAGCATTGCTTATTAGTAGGAGGGCTTTTCAGTTTATTTTATCCCCCTATACATTCCTAGTGGTTTGGGTCAACCCGAGCTGCTTGGTTACTCTGTTGTACTGGTCCAAGCCCTATTTCATACAGCCTTATCAATCCCTGCCATGTACTGTTGAGGACTAAAAGGCAGAAAAAGGCTGTCTACATGAGGGGTTGATGTGGCTGTGGAATATTTAAAGCTGTAGTCTTGCTATACACCAACGGTTCTGGATGCTAGTCTGGCTTACAGGGGCAAAAATAAATTATTTGCATATTCAGTAGTGGTGCATTGTGGGTAACCACAAATGTTCACTTATAGCTAAATTATTGAAAGTTTCCTTCTGTTTTAAGAAGGCAAATTTCACCGTGTATTGTGCAAGGCACTGTCCCACCACTAGTAGCACCAGTGTGTGCACACCTATCCAACAGCTAAAGTCATTTGTGCACTGTGCACAGTCAGACACACAGAACTGTGATATCACAATAGAAAGAAAAACTTATGTACCAGCCCTTACAAGGGCTTTTTGGGTTCTCAGGACGCTGTATTAATAGCAATAAACTAAGTGGGGACACAAAGCAGAGTCAAACACAGAACTGTGATATCACAATAGAAAGAAAAACTATGTACCAGCCTTTACAAGGGCTCTTTGGGTGCTCAGGATGCTGTACCAATAACAATAAACTCAGTGGGGACACTGAACAGAGGCCTAACTAACGCTTTTCCTATCTGCAGTATGTCCCTGCTCTCACTCACAGCGGCCACAGACAAAGTGTAAAATGGCTGCTGTGCTAGCGGTTTAATGGGAGGGGGGTCCAGGAGGGAGCGCTAGCTGATTGGCTGCCATGTGCCTGCTGACTCTGGAGTGAGGCGTCAAAGCTTGGCTCCATGATGGTCTATAGAGGGCGGCTGCATACAATGAAGCAAACAGTCAGTGAAAAATATGCTTCACTGCCACTGTTAACGCATGTGTTATGCAGTAATGCACTGCAAATTGCATGTTGCGATACGGGAGTCTGTTGGATCACATTGCGACGGATGCATTCTATGACTCACATAGACGTACAATTGCATTGCGATACTTAACATAACAGTGCCTCTGTAACATCGAATTGCAACGCCCCACTGTGAACGTAGCCTGACACAAGTTTCTGTTTTGCAGGCAGAGACAAGCACTGTTGAAAGGATTTATGATTGTGTTGTCTGATGTTTTACAAAGTTCTCTTTAATACAAGAACAATTGTATTCTAAAAAGAAAAACTTTTCAATGTAGTGTACAAACGCCTTTTATTTGTAAACCACTTATTTTCTTTTTTTTTCGCTTCAGCCATAAACTTTGGAGGCTCTGATGTTTTTACCTCAATTTGCTTTACTGTAATTAAACTGAAAACTTAACCAATTAAAACAGAAAAGTGCATGAATTTGGATATTATAAACACCTCTCTTTCTTCTGTACAATATGGTTCATTTCTCTGAGGCTTATAAAACCTGTCAGCTGTAGCTACGAAGAAAGGAAGTTTGGCAGATCAGGAATGTGCCCTAAATAGGAGTGTATTTTAGTGAGGATGTGCATGCCAGCCAACTGTCTACAATTTTTAGGCAATGTCTCTTCACATTAGACTCAAACCTGTGTCTGTGGAATACTCCACTTAGAAATTTCACTGGTAAATCTCTTATTCAGCAAAACAGCAACCACAAACTTCAGAGGACCCCTGTTCAGAAATATGCGTTGAAAGTCCGCTCTGCTGACCACTGTGCTGGCCATCCACAGGCTGCGATTTGGCATAATCACACCTCGTAGTGTATCTTTACTTCTTTCCATATTACAGCACTCAGTTGTATTTGACGGGGAGGTTTCAACATGTCTTGTTAACAGTTAAAGAGACACTGAAGCGAGAATAATTCTCGCTTCAGAGCTCATAGTTAGCAGGGGCACGCGTGCCCCTGCTAAAACGCCGCTATCCCGCGGCTAAACGGGGGTCCCTTCACCCCCAACCCCCCACACACCCCCCCCCTCACAATCAACGACCAAATTGGTCGTAAATTTTGCTCTTCCAGGAGGCAGGGCTAACGGCTGCAGCCCTGCCTCTCAGCACGTCTATCAGACGCGCATCGCCGCCTCTCCCCCGCCCCTCTCAGTGAAGGAAGACTGAAAGGGGCGGGGGAGAGGCGGAGGTACGCGTCTGATAGACGCGCGGGAGGCAGGGCTGCGGCGGTTAGCCCTGCCCCAATGCGGAAGAGATTCCGCGATGTACGGAGGGGATTTGGGGGTGAAGGGACCCCCGTTAAGCCACGGGATAGTGGCGTTTTAGCAGGGGCACACATGCCCCTGCTAACTATGAGGTCTGAAGCGAGATTTATTCTCACTTCAGACTCTCTTTAAGGACCACTCCAGCGAAAAAAGTAAGCAGTTATAATCTGATAGAACCGACAGGTTTTGGACTAGTCCAGGCATAGGCAAACTTGGCCCTCCAGCTGTTACGGAACTACAAGTCCCACAATGCATTTGCCTTTATGAGTCATGACTGTGGCTGTCAGACTCCTGCAATGCATTGTGGGTGTTGTAGTTTCGCAACAGCTGGAGGGCCAAGTTTGCCCATGCCTGGACTAGTCCATCTCCTCATGGGGCATTCTCTGGGTTTTCTTTGTTTTCAAAAGCATTTCCTGAAGAGCAGTTTAACTGCTAAAATAGTAAAATATCAGCCAGCCTCCCTACTCATTTGCAATCTATTTTATCAGTTAGACTTAGCAATTGCAATTCAGGAAATGCTTTTGAAAACAAAGAAAACCCTGAGAATCCCCCATGAGGAGATGGACTAGTCCAAAACCTGTCAGTTCTGTCATATTTTAACTGCTAACTTTTTTTAACTGGAGTGGTCCTTTAATGTCATGCACAGATTTGTGTTACTCTTAATACCGTACAGTGCCACCCTCTGTACTTCCCTCTGCAATGGAACAGAGCTATAAAGTCCCAGCTGCTTTTATTCAAATTATGTAAGACAAAAAGTAAAATTAGAGAGCCAAAATAGTGTAATACTGTTTATTTGTATTAGTAGCAATGAACAGAACAAATTTTACTCACAAACATCGGTTGCTGCCACAGGCAACCACTAAATACACAGATGGGGAGATTATCCTGTCCCCACTCAGGGTGAGAAGTCGCTCTCCATAGATAGGAAGAAAAAGGGCAGAAACACCCATCCACAAAGTGGTTATTCAAAGATTGGTGTATACAGAGGTGCCAGAAAGTATAAAATATATTAAAAACAGTTTAAAAGGGGGTGTACTGTTGGACTTACCTCCCCATAGATGACACAACAATAATGTATCTTTAAAACATATTCAAGATTTATTTCTTACTCCACTAACATCTGCAACGCGTTTTGCGGATCTGTCGCACGCTTCCTCAGGCAAACTACAACAAGGCGCAGCTGAATGAGTGTCAGGATGGGCATAGCGTCTCTGTCTCTGTCACAGAGGTGCTATACCTGTCCTGACACTTATTCAGCTGCTCCTTGTTGTACTTTGCCTGAGGAAGCTGTACTTTGCCTTAGAAAGCAGGCAACAGACCCACAAAATGCGTTGCAAATGTTATTGGAGTCAGAAATAAATGTTGAATATGATTTAAAGATACATTATTGTTGTGTCATCTATGGGGAGGTAAGTTAACCAGCATCCCCCATTTTAAATTGTTTTAATATACTTTATACTTTTTGGCGCCTCTTTATTCAAATTAAGCCGACTTGATCTCACCATACACCATACAATTTTGATTCTGAAGTCTTGTTATTTCGTACAACTTCTATGTGCTACTAAGCCTTCATACTGCAAAATGTGGTAAACCAAATAAATATCTTGCAGAATCAATATTGTATGTTGTATGTTTAGCTTTAAAGTTGATCTAATTATACCTCCAATGTTAGTGATGGTGCAGCTGAACATTTCAGCTTCATATTCCCAAAACCACCATAATAAATGAGCTTTTCAAGAAATTGCACCAATAGCATACACATGCCTGGGAATCAAAATCCGTGCTTACAGACATTGTTACCGATAGGTGAACTGTTTTGTGCCATTCACCTTCCACCACTATAGAAACAGCAAAAAAATTCCCATATGCCAATTCTTTTTATCATGTCTTTCCATGCTGTGGTTTCCATCAATGATCGGGGCAGTGAACCCTGTGCTGCTCTGCTTCTGGTGCCAGCAGTCAACACCTGTCCCAGTAATGAGAAAGGGTGTCAGTAATGTTATTATGTATGTCTTCTTCCATGTGTAATGACCATATAGAAAGACTGAAACTTAAACAAAGCAATACCAGGTGCCTGAGCACAATCATCACAGGGGTTAAAGATGTTATGAGGTTGTTCACGGCCTTGATTACACCGAAATATTCCCAGTTCAATAGCATTCTCTAGTTCCTAGACTTATCCCCCCATAACTCAAACCGCTAGCACTACTGTAAAATGATCCAGCACTGTTTTTCAACTGCCCAGCCACCCTACCGCCAATCTCTGACCCTTGGTCCAATGCCCAGAACCCCTTGGCAATAAGCCACTCGATTAGTACTACCTGCTGCATCAATGAAGAGTGCAATGTCAGCGGTTGACACTGCCTCATCCACTCGTAATGGCTGCTCATTGTATTTGTCCAGGAAAAATTCACAGCCAGTTAGGTCTTCCTTTAGCTCTGTGTAAGCAACTGAATTGATGAGGCATGCTGATGCCTGCAATGGCTGCTGCCCAGAACCTGGCAAACGTGATCCATCAGCAATATGCACCAGTTGAAATTAAGCTTTCCCAACAAGGCCTGCAACTTGCTCAGCTGAGTCTTTGTCCCCTTTATCACCTCCATCAGATCTTCCACCTTGTCCACTGGCAGCCTCAACTACAATGCTATGACGTTGATGTTGATACTGAAAAGGGTCCTTCTGTCTTCTATGAGACTTTCCTTCCTTCATTCCTTTGGTCAAACACATAAGAACTTATTGAGGAAATTAATGATCGACAAAATGCCATTTTTTTGCCAGTTATCTCACAAAACAGCTCAGAGTTTCAAACTATGAACATGATATCAGGCATCAATCAACATAGTGCTTATCCCCTTCTCCATTGACAACTAAGGTAGTCTTGACTATTGCTATTAGGATAGACTGGTAGTAGTCAAAAGATTGGTTTTCAGCTTTGTCATCAGCACCCTCTGACCATAGTGTCTTATTCATGGCACTGTTAAGTTGAAGGGAGTACAAAACACCAAGCAAAGTTCTTTCTCAATCATATCAATGACTATCATGCCCTGGGGAAAAGAGCACAACTTCTAACGATGGCACAAGTAAGTCTGCCTTGGGCCAGTCCTGTCACAGTATTTTCATTTGACCTAATGTCACCTCCACCTCCAGATTATTTTTTTTAATCAATGACCTAAAATTGTATTCAAGCTTAATTCAAATGTTGTAGGGTTACATATTTTGTGTTCATGGGGGGCCGAGACCCATGCTGGCACTTGTGCAGCACGATTACGAATGCCTTGAACAGCAACAGTATATGATTTGTTGTCTGAATGAAATACTGTTTTGTTTTCACACACATGAATTTGGAAGCAGCCTATAACTTGAATAGACTATAATTCTGGATCCAGATTTCTGTGCGTTAAATTGGGCAGAATCACCCCTAGTGGAAAAGATCCTTTTCTGCAGGATACAATGTGTTTAGGAGGGATAGAACAAGGAAAAAAGGTGGAGGGGTTTGTCTCTTTGTTAAGAATTATTTTACAGCTGTCCTCAACGATGAGATGGAGGAAGATTGCGAAGATGTGGAGTCCGTTTGGGTAAATATTCATGGTGGAAATAAAAGTTGCCAATTGCTTATTGGGGTATGCTACAGACCACCTCTTATTAATGAAGCTGCAGAACTGCGATTACTACAGCAGATTGAAAAAGCTGCAAGTAAAAATGAGGTCATAATTATGGGCGACTTCAACTCTCCAGACATTGACTGGGTTATTGAGGCTACCCATTCTGGTAAAAGCAGCAGATTTCTGGCAGCACTACAGGACAATTACTTGACTCAAATGGTAACAGAACCAACTAGGGGGAATGCGTTACTGGATCTGATCATTTCTAATAGACCAGATAATGTATCAAATGTGCAGGTTCAAGAACATTTGGGAAATAGTGATCACAACATGATAACGTTTGATCTGGTGACTGATAGGCCACGGGGCAGCGGGACCACTAAAACTATGAATTTTAGAAAAGCAAAGTTCAATCAAATTAGGCAGGCACTAAGTTTGGTGAACTGGGATAATGTACTACAAGGGGAGGACACTGAAGGGAAATGGCAAGCTTTTAAACTTATTCTCAATCAATATTGTAGTATGTATATCCCATATGGAAACAAAATGTCTAGGAATAAAAAAAGGCCTCTATGGATGAATAGAAAGGTTAGGGATAAAATGAAGAGGAAAAGGAATGCCTATAAGGTCCTAAAACAGAAAGGGACCGAGGCTGCACTAAGCAATTATAAGGAGTGCAATAAAAATTGTAAAAAAGAAATTAGGCTGGCAAAGATCGAAGCTGAAAATCAAATCGCTAGGGATATCAAATCTAACCCAAAAAAGTTTTACAAGTACATCAACTCTAAAAAAAGAAAGGTTGACTGTATAGGAATCCTAAAGGATGAGGGTGGGAACTCAATGGTGGATGACCAAGGTAAGGCAGAGTTATTAAATGCTTTCTTTGCTTCTGTCTTCACAAAGGAAACAGCACTGTTGCAAATTACAGAGGCAGAAGAGTCTCAATCTTCTAACTGTAATATTAAATACTTAACGCAGGAAGAAGTAAAGGCAAGACTAAATAAATTAAAAATAGACAAGGCACCTGGCCCGGATGGCATGCATCCTCGGGTCCTAAGAGAATTAAGTTCAGTTATAGCTAAGCCCCTTTATCTTATCTTTTGTGACTCTCTTGCAACTGGCAGAGTCCCAGTGGATTGGCGTACAGCCCACGTTTTCCCATTATTTAACCACTTAAGAACCGCAGTCTTTTCATCCCTTAAGGACCAGAGCCTTTTTTCCATTCTGACCACTGCAGCTTTATTGGTTTATTGCTCAGTCATACAAGCTACCATCTAAATGAATTTTACCTCCTTTTCTTGTCACTAATACAGCTTTCTTTTGGTGCTATTTGATTGCTGCTGCAATTTTTACTTTTTATTATATTCATCAAAAAAGACATGAATTTTGGCAAAAAAATGATTTTTTTTAACTTTCTGTGCTGACATTTTTCAAATAAAGTAAAATTTCTGTATACATGCAGCGCGAAAAATGTGGACAAACATGTTTTTGATAACAAAAAACCCATTCAGTGTATATTTATTGGTTTGGGTAAAAGTTATAGCGTTTACAAACTATGGTGCAAAAATTGAATTTTCCCATTTTGAAGCATCTCTCTCATTTCTGAGCACCTGTCAGGTTTCATGATGTGCTAGAATTCCAGGATAGTATAAATACCCCCCAAATGACCCCATTTTGGAAAGAAGACACCCCAGAGTATTCACTAAGAGGCATGGTGAGTTCATAGAAGATTTTATCTTTTGTCACAAGTTAGCGGAAAATGACACTTTGTGACAAAAAAAATAAATAAAAAAAAGTTTCCATTTCTGCTAACTGGTGACAAAAAAAAATGAAATCTGCCATGGACTCACCATGCCCCTCTCTGAATACCTTGAAGTGTCTAGTTTCCAAAATGGGGTCATTTGTGGGGTGTGTTTACTGTCCTGGCATTTTGGGGGGTGCTAAATTGTAAGCACCCCTGTAAAGCCTAAAGGTGCTCATAGGACTTTGGGCCCCTTAGCGCACCTAGGCTGCAAAAGAAATGTCACACATGTGGTATCGCCTTACTCAGGAGAAATAGTATAATGTGTTTTGGGGTGTATTTTTACACATACCCATGATGGGTGGGAGAAATATCTCTGTAAATGAGAATTCTTTTGATTTTTTTACACACAATTGTCCATTTACAGAGATATTTCTCCCACCCAGCATGGGTATGTGTAAAAATACACCCCAAAACACATTATACTACTTTTCCTGAGTACGGCGATACCACATGTGTGACACTTTTTTGCACCCTAACTGCGCTAAGGGGCCCAAAGTCCTATGAGTACCTTTAGGATTTCACAGGTCATTTTGAAGCATTTATTTTCTAGACTACTCCTCACGGTTTAGGGCCCCTAAAATGCCAGGACAGTATAGGAACCCTACAAGTGACCACATTTTAGAAAGAAGACACCCCAAGGTATTCCGTTAGTAGTATGGGGAGTTCATAGAAGATTTCTTTTTTTTTTCACAAGTTAGCGGAAATTGATTTTTATTGTTTTTTTCACAAAGTGTCATTTTCCACTAACTTGTGACAAAAAATAAAATCTTCTATGAATTCCCCATACACCTAATTGAATACCTTGGGGTGTCTTCTTTCTAAAATGGGGTCACTTGTGGGGTTCCTATAATGCCCTGGCATTTTGGGGGCCCTAAACCGTGAAGAGTAGTCTAGAAACCAAATGCCTCAAAATGACCTGTGAAATTCTAAAGGTACTCATAGGACGTTGGGCCTCTTAGCGCACCTAGGTTGCAAAAAAGTGTCACACGTGGTATCGCCGTACTCAGGAGAAGTAGTATAATGTGTTTTGGGGTGTATTTTTACACATACCCATGCTGGGTGGGAGAAATATCTCTGTAAATTAAAATGTTTTGATTTTTTTACACACAGTTGTCCCTTTACAGAGATATTTCTCCCACCCAGCATGGGTATGTGTAAAAATACACCCCAAAACACATTATACTACTTCTCCTGAGTATGGCGATATCACATGTGTGACACTTTTTTGCAGCCTAGGTGCGCTAAGGGGCCCAACGTCCTATTCACAGGTCATTTTGAGGCATTTGGTTTCCAGACTACTCCTCACGGTTTAGGGCCCCTAAAATGCCAGGGCAGTATAGAAACCCCACAAGTGACCCCATTTTAGAAAGAAGACACCCCAAGGTATTCCGTTAGGTGTATGGTGAGTTCATAGAAGATTTTATTTTTTGTCACAAGTTAGTGGAAAATGACACTTTGTGAAAAAAAACAATACAAATCAATTTCCGCTAACTTTCACACGGCAGGGAGCCAATCAGTGACGGCTCCTGCCGATACCCGGAAGCCTTAGCTGTCATAAGACAGCTAAGTGCAGCCGGTTCGGTGCGCACGATCGCGGCGGGGAGCGGCGGCGCCGGTGATAGAGATCTACGCCCTGCCAGCCAGGAGCCCATCAAAACAGGGCGTAGATCTCTATCACCTCGGTCCTTAAGTGGTTAAGAAGGGAAAAAAATCTGATCCAGGAAATTATAGACCTGTAAGCTTAACATCAGTTGTATGCAAACTATTTGAGGGGTTACTAAGAGATACTATACATGACTTCATAGTAGAAAATAATCTTCTTTCTCAGCATCAACATGAGTTTACTAGAGACAGGTCCTGTTTGACTAACATGCTCAGCTTTTATGAGGTAGTGAATGCTAATATGGATATTGGGAATGCTGTAGATGTGATATACTTGGACTTTGCAAAGGCCTTCGACACTGTTCCCCACAGAAGTCTGGTGCAAAAGTTGAGGATGCAAGGACTGGGGAAGAGTTTGTGTGCATGGATAGGGAACTGGCTAATGGACACAAAACAAAGAGTTGTGGTCAATGGACCGTACTCAAAATGGGAGACTCTTAGCAGTGGGGTCCCACAGGGGTCTGTACTGGGTCCAGTGCTCTTCAATTTATTTATTAATGACCTAGTAGATGCAGTAGTGAGCAATGTTGCTATTTTTGCAGATGATACAAAATTGTGCAGAATCATCAACTCTCAGGAAGATAGTGTCATATTGCAACAGGATCTGGATAGGATGGCTATATGGGCACATACATGGCAGATGAAGTTCAATGTTGAGAAATGTAAAGTCATGCACTTTGGTCGTACCAATGGTCTAGCACCATACAAAATAAATGGGATACAGTTGGGGACATCAAACTTGGAGAAGGACTTAGGAGTACTCATCGACAACAAGTTAAATAATCGTACTCAATGCCAAGCCGCTGCAGCTAAAGCGAACAAAATTTTGGGATGCATTAAAAGGGAAATAAAAACTCGAGATGCTAGCATTATATTGTCCCTGTTTAACTCTCTTGTAAGGCCACATCTGGAATATGGAATTCAGTTCTGGGCACCACATTACAAAAAAGATATTGCAGTTTTAGAGCAGGTGCAGAGACGAGCTACAAAATTGATACGTGGGATGGAAGGTCTCGCTTACCAAGAAAGGTTAGATAAACTGGGTTTATTTAGTCTAGAGAAAAGACGCCTTAGAGGAGATCTAATTAACATGTATAAATACATCAGAGGGCAATATAATAGCTTGGCGGATGAGCTTTTTGTCCCTAGGCCTTCTCAAAGGACTAGAGGACATGATCTGCGCATGGAGGAAAAACGTTTTAGCCATTTATTTAGGAAAGGGTTCTTTACAGTAAGAGTGATTAAGATGTGGAATGCATTGCCACAGGAAGTCGTTATGGCAAACTCTATACCAGTGGTGCTCAGCAGAGCTCGAATATTCGAGTAGCTCGAATACTCGAGCTCTTTTTCAGCTATTCGAGCTCGGTATTCGAGCTCCGAATAGCTGCAGCTATTCGAATGGGCTATTCGAGTAAACGCGAATAGCCCATTCACTATTCGAGCTATTCGAGCAAACGGCGCTATTCGAGCTCGAATACCGAGCTCGAATAGCGTCATAGCCCAGATTGATGTCCTTAGAGCCAATCAGAGGGCTCCCAGGCCCTCTGACGGCAGCCAATCACAGAGGGGGACCCTGGCCAGCCCCTACCCTATAAATAGCGGCCGCCATGTTCCGTTTCTCCGTCCTTGCCTGAGACTTGCATAGAGAGAGAGTTGCTCCTTTGTGCTTTGGCTTAGCAAGAGCTTTATTGTGGTCATTTACCTAGCGTTTTTGCTCACATACACCTCCTATACACACCTATATTGTTGTTAGTTAGATAGACATTGTATTTTAGTTAGTAGCTTTTGTGTTACATAGAGACAGGCCAGCTGCTGCAGGCTTACAGCTTTAGGCCTCAGGGCCTGCCTGTGTGGGCAGCTGTCCTCCTGTCCTCTGTTAGTTTATTTCTCATTAGTATTAGACAGTATTAGACAGTATTAGTATTAGATAGTATTAGACAGTATTTCTGCTGTCCCTTTACTACTTAGTGATTGTTATATACTACTGTAACTGTACTAGGACACTCACTGTCACTGTTCATACTAGGCTACTAGCTCGGACTCCTGCGTGTGTGTGTGCACTCACTGTCTGTGTACTGTACACACACTCTATTTCCTTCTGATTACTGATTGATTATTGTAAATTCTACTTCCTGACAGTTACTACTTACTTACTGTAGTAGGGACACTCACTCAGTCACTGTTCATAGGCCAGCTCCTGCGCGTGTTTGCACGTGCGTGCACTCACTGTCTGTAGTGTACACACACTCTATTTCCTTGTGATTACTACTGATAGTGATTATTGTAACTGCTGCTAGTTGTACTTCCTGACTGTTACTACTTACTTACGGTACTAGGGACACTCACTCACTCTCTGTTCATAGGCCAGCTCCTGCGCGTGTTTGCGCGTGCGTGCACTCACTGTCTGTAGTGTACACACACTCTATTTCCTTGTGATTACTACTGATTATTGTAACTGCTGCTAGTTGTACTTCCTGACTGTTACTACTTACTTACTGTACTAGGGAGTCGGGACACTCACTCAGTCACCTCACCCACCAACCCACCCCATTAAAGTACCCCACTTTTCTCCCGCCCTTTTCAAAAACTTTTGTGTTTACGCCCAAAACATCGAAGATGTCTGGAAGTGGCAGCCAGCGCGGTTTGGGCAAGGGGAAGGGCAGCAAGGGAATCAGGAGGAGAGGGAGCAGCATTGTGGCAAGCCGCGGCCGCGCCACCATGCACAGTTCCGCAGCAGCAGCAGCAGCGTCAGTGGCTAACATTCCTCCCATAGCCACTGGCCATGGACGCCTTGGGCGCCGCCCAGCAGGAGCATCTGCAACTCACGCTGCAGAGACACAGCAGCAGCAGCGTGTAGCACCTGCTCCGATTTTCCTCCAGCCGGGTCGGAAACGTCCCATTGAGGAAAAGGATGCAGACACTGTGGTGCAACTGATGACGGAGGATGAGCAACCCGCCATCAGCTCTGCATCCGAGGTCTCCACCCTCACCACCACCACCACCCCTGTTCGCAGCAGCCGCCCAGCAGGGCCTAGGGGGGAGGAGGCCAGTTCACCGTCACAAGTTGGCGACCTGTCACTCAGCAGTATTTTTACCCCAGGCACCGACAGGGTATTGTCTGCTGTTGTTGGCGATTTGGAGGAGGAGATGCTGATGGGCACTTTGGGGGATGAGGGATTGGACAGCAAGACTGTGGCGACAGTCAAGCAGCCCATCCATGCATCAGGAGAGGAGTTTGGGGGGTCATCATCCCAGCAGGACATGTTTCAGGAGGGGGAGGATGATGATGACACGGCGACAGACAGAGACTGGGTGCCACCACCTCCAGGGGATGTCGTCCTCAGCAGCTCTGAGGAGGAGGAGGAGGATGCGCTTGTGGGCCTTGCAAGGAGGCGAATCATTGCAAGCATTGGCAGCAGTAGGCAGGTCCCACAGCCTGCTGGTGTCTCAGGCTCAGCAGCAGCAGCAGCAGCATCTGCCAGTACCACCACCAGCCGCACCCAAGCCCCCCCCCCCCCCAACCACCACAGGGAGACCGGCAGCAGCGGTTCCATGCCGTAGGGGGTCGTTTTTGTCACCAATCTGGCGTTTTTTCACCATGCCCACAGTGTACAGCAAGTACGCCACTTGCAACCACTGTCAGCGGAAGTTGAGCAGAGGTGCAGACCCCTTAAAGTTCAGCACCAGCTCGCTCATCAACCACCTTGCTGCGAAACATTTCCACCAGCATGAGGAGTTCCAGAGGCTGAAGGCATCTGGTGCTGGCAGTGGCACCACACCCATCACTGCACAGCCTTCAGCAGCAGCAGAAGCAGCAACAGCAGCCACCCGCCCTCCTGCTCCTCCAGCAGCACCAGCAGGACTGGACTGCTCCTCCCCCCTCTGCAACTCCTGCCGCCGACACTGAGGCCTGTTCTGGCAGCCAGTCCTCAGTGGCCTCCTCTGCTGTGTCTGCTGATTCCCGTGCCAGCAAAAGGCCACGCCAGAGCCTTTTGAGCGAGTCCTTCCAGGGGGTGGTTAGGGCTCTGCCTCCCAGCAGCCGTCGCGTGCGGCAGCTGAACGGCTTGCTGGCACGGGCCATGTGCTCCCAACTCCTGCCGTACACGCTCGTGCAGGAGGGGAGCGACATACGGGCGCTGCTTGCTTGTGCAGCCCCAGACTGGCAGCTCCCCAGCAGACACTTCTTCGCCCGCAAGGCCATTCCTGCACTGCACCGCTTTGTGATGGCCAATGTGGAGCGAGGGCTGGAGCACGCGGTTGGTGAAAGGGTCCACGTCACCATGGACTCCTGGAGCAGCCGCTTCGGGACAGGCCGCTACCTGTCTTTCACTGTCCACTGGGTCAGCTTGGTGGAAGGGGGTGAGGATGGGAGAGCAGCAGCGGGCACAGCAGCAGCAACACAGTGGGTGGTGCCCCCCCGCAGGGTCAGGGGAACTGCAGCAGGTTCCTCCGATCCTCTGCCATCCTCCGGCACACCTGGCCAAACCCCCCGCCTCAGCAGCAGCGTGAAGGCCCGCCACTGCCAAGCGCTGCTGCACTTGGTCAGCCTTGGGAAGACCAAGCTGACGGCAACCCATGTGTTGGCCAAACTCCAGGAGCAGTAGAGGATTTGGCTGACCCCCAGAGGCCTCAGAGTCGGAGAGGTGGTGGCCGACAATGGGACCAATCTGGTTGCCGCAATAGACAGGGGAAACCTGACCCACATCCCCTGTCTTGCCCACGTGCTGAACCTGGTGGTGCAAAAGTTCTTGCGCACCTACCAGGGGATGGGCGAACTGCTGGAAACGGCAAGGAACGTTGTGCGTCACTTCCGGCGCTCGGCTGCAGCCTGTGCGAGCCTGGAAGACGTGCAAAAGGAGCTGGAGCTGCCACGCCATCGGCTGATCCTTGACGTTCCGACTCGCTGGAACTCCACCCTGGCGATGTTGGAGCGTCTGGTTGAACAGAAGCACGCTGTCAACCAGTACCTTGCCCTGGCCACTGTTTCCGCCGCTCGGAGAAGGGACAAGACCAGCAACATCCCGTCCATCGTCCCCGATGATGACTGGAGGCACATGCAGCAGGTGTGCTTAGTGCTGGCTCCCTTTCTGCAGGCCACTAACATGGTGAGCAGGGACCATGCTATGGTCTGCGAGTGGGTGCCCCTGGTTTGTCTGCTGAACAGGGCCCTCGATGCTTTGCTGGAACAGGGAGCGGCAGCCTTGGACCAGCAGGAGCGGCAAGCAGCTGCACAGTCCACCTCTGAGGGGGAGGAGGAGGAGGACTTGGTGGAGGTCCCTGACCTTGCTGCTGATGAGGGGGATCAGCACAGCGCAGCTGAGTTGGTGCGGGGGTGGAGAGAGGATGAGGCGGCAGAGGAGGAGGATGAGGAGGACAGCACTGCCATCGATGTGCCAGCAGACGTGGCCCGCCTCTCCCCAATGGCAGTGCACATGCTGGCGTGCCTGCGCAAGGACCCCAGGGTGATCCAGATGAAGCAGAGGAAGGACATCTGGATCAGCATGATGTTGGACCCACGCCTCAAGGGGAAGTTGAGCCAGTTCCTGCCGCCTGCAGGAGGAGACCCAGCGCAACAAATAAGGAGCTTGCAGCAGGCCCTTGTTGAGCGCTTGGAGGAAGCCTTCCCCCAGCCTTCCACCCCCACTGTCCAGCAGCCAGCACAGAGGCAGCAGCAGGTGCCTGCATCCAGCAGCAAGCGCCCCACAGACCTGCTGTCTCTCAGCCACGAGCTCTACAGGACTGTAGAGGCTCCGGCAGCAGTGACTAGACAGGAGGTGCATGATGCAGCAGCATCCTCCTCCGGTCACAGCCAGCGCCTGACCCGCATGGTGGCTGACTACATGGGGTCCTACAGCGGGCTTGACAGCGATGCCCCTGTTGATCCCATGGAGTATTGGGTCAAGCGCCTGGAGATCTGGAGCGAGCTGGCACAGTACGCCCTGGAAGTGCTCTCCTGCCCCCCTTCCAGCGTGCTGTCCGAGCGCTGCTTCAGTGCAGCTGGTGGCGTGGTCACCGAGAAACGCTCACGTCTGTCTCACAAGTCTGTGGACAGACTGACGTTTCTCAAGATGAACCAGGCGTGGGTGGAAGGCGAGTTCCTGGCCCCTGTTGTCGGCGAGAGGGGGACATGAACTGGCTAAGAACCATCGTTAATGTGCCTTACCACCCTTTACCACCTCCTGGCTCCTGCTCACTAAGCCAGCCTGGTTCAGTTTGACTATTACGTCGCCTGCAGCCACACATTTTACACCTACAGTGGGCTGCTGTGTACTGCCCTTCTGCTGTCTGTCTGTGTTTCCCACTGCCAGATTACACAGAATTACCTTCTGCTGCCACACTGCCACCAGCTATTACGTCAAACAATAGCTGCTCACATTACTCCTCCATTCCTCCTGCTACTGCTGCTGTCGGTCTGTGTTTCCCACTGCCAGGGTACACAGAATTACATTCTGCTGCCACTCTGCCACCAGCTATTACGTCAAACAATAGCTATATATCTGTGTAATTGGTTGTACAAACAAAACCAAAAAACCATTAAAAAAAAAAAAAAGGTTTAATTTTTCTGAGGTGCCCGGGTTGAAAACTGTGTTGTCCCAGTTGTGTATTGGACACGATGTGGGCTGCACGACCGCTGTCTGGGACCTCCTGTTGTGTTTATTTACAGCCCTGGTATCACCGCTAAGTACCAGGGCTATTATGTCACGCTGCCTGCCTGCTGCCACACTCACACTACTCCTCCATTCCTCCTGCTGCTGCTGTCTGTCTGTGTTTCCCACTGCCAGGGTACACAGAATTACCTTCTGCTGCCACACTGCCACCAGCTATTACGTCAAACAATAGCTGCTCACATTACTCCTCCATTCCTCCTGCTGCTGCTGCTGTCTGTCTGTGTTTCCCACTGCCAGGGTACACAGAATTACATTCTTCTGCCACCAGCTATTACGTCAAACAATAGCTATATATCTGTGTAATTGGTTGTACAAACAAAACCAAAAAACCATTAAAAAAAAAAAAAAGGGTTTAATTTTTCTGAGGTGCCCGGGTTGAAAACTGTGTTGTCCCAGTTGTGTATTGGACACGATGTGGGCTGCACGACCGCTGTTTGGGACCTCCTGCCTGCTGTGTTTATTTACAGCCCTGTTATCACCGCTAGGTACCAGGGCTATTATGTCACGCTGCCTGCCTGCTGCCACACTCACACTACTCCTCCATTCCTCCTGCTGCTGCTGTCTGTCTGTGTTTCCCACTGCCAGGGTACACAGAATTACCTTCTGCTGCCACACTGCCACCAGCTATTACGTCAAACAATAGCTGCTCACATTACTCCTCCATTCCTCCTGCTACTGCTGCTGTCGGTCTGTGTTTCCCACTGCCAGGGTACACAGAATTACATTCTGCTGCCACTCTGCCACCAGCTATTACGTCAAACAATAGCTATATATCTGTGTAATTGGTTGTACAAACAAAACCAAAAAACCATTAAAAAAAAAAAAAAAAAAAGGTTTAATTTTTCTGAGGTGCCCGGGTTGAAAACTGTGTTGTCCCAGTTGTGTATTGGACACGATGTGGGCTGCACGACCGCTGTCTGGGACCTCCTGTTGTGTTTATTTACAGCCCTGGTATCACCGCTAGGTACCAGGGCTATTATGTCACGCTGCCTGCCTGCTGCCACACTCACACTACTCCTCCATTCCTCCTGCTGCTGCTGTCTGTCTGTGTTTCCCACTGCCAGGGTACACAGAATTACCTTCTGCTGCCACACTGCCACCAGCTATTACGTCAAACAATAGCTGCTCACATTACTCCTCCATTCCTCCTGCTGCTGCTGCTGTCTGTCTGTGTTTCCCACTGCCAGGGTACACAGAATTACATTCTGCTGCCACTCTGCCACCAGCTATTACGTCAAACAATAGCTATATATCTGTGTAATTGGTTGTACAAACAAAACCAAAAAACCATTAAAAAAAAAAAAAAAGGGTTTAATTTTTCTGAGGTGCCCGGGTTGAAAACTGTGTTGTCCCAGTTGTGTATTGGACACGATGTGGGCTGCACGACCGCTGTCTGGGACCTCCTGCCTGCTGTGTTTATTTACAGCCCTGGTATCACCGCTAGGTACCAGGGCTATTATGTCACGCTGCCTGCCTCATTGACTGCCTGCTGCCACACACTCATCCTCCTCCTCCTGCTGCTGAATTTACCTCCTGCTGTCTGTGTGTTTCCACTGCCAGGGAGCACATACAATGGCGCTTCCAACATGCGTGCGCCACCAGCTATTTGTTACGCTCAAAAATAGCTGCATTTCTTTAAAAAAAAAATTGAAAAGAGAAATAAGTGAAGAAGAAGACGATATAGAAGAAGATGAAGAAGATGAAGATGAAGAAGATGAAGAAGAAGAAGATGAAGAAGAAGAAGATGAAGAAGAAGATGAAGAAGAAGAAGAAGAAGGAGAAGAAGATGAAGAAGAAGAAAATGAAGAAGAAGAAGACGAAGAAGATGAAGAAGAAGAAGATGAAGAAGATGAAGAAGATGAAGAAGAAGATGAAGAAGATGAAGAAGATGAAGAAGATGAAGAAGATGATGAAGAAGATGAAGAAGATGAAGAAGATGAAGAAGAAGAAGATGAAGAAGATGAAGAAGATGAAGAAGAATATGAAGAAGAAGAAGATGAAGAAGATGAAGAAGAAGAAGATGAAGAAGATGAAGAAGAAGATGAAGAAGATGAAGAAGAAGAAGAAGATGAAGAAGAAGATGAAGAAGATGAAGAAGAAGAAGAAGATGAAGAAGAAGAAGATGAAGAAGATGAAGAAGATGAAGAAGAAGATGAAGAAGAAGAAGATGAAGAAGATGAAGAAGAAGAAGAAGAAGATGAAGAAGATGATGATGAAGAAGATGAAGAAGATGAAGAAGAAGAAGATGAAGAAGAAGAAGAAGACAATATAGAAGAAGAAGAAGATATAGAAGAAGATATAGAAGAAGAAGATATAGAAGAAGAAGATATAGAAGAAGAAGAAGATAGAAGATAAAGAAGAAGAAGAAGAAGTATATACAGTACTGAACAAAATTCTGGACACAACTTCTCTTTTCACCTTTTTTTTTTTAAAGGAACATCCCCACATAATCACTTGCTGTTGTTACTTGGAAAAAAAGATGTTTCTTGCATCATTCACCCTCAAAACAAGTGTTGGAAGCTATTTAAGGCCAATTCGAATAGTCAGCTCGAATAATGAGCTAGAATACCGACTCGAATAGTGAGCTCGAATTCCGAGGTCGAATCGAATAGTAAAAATTATTCGACTCGAATATTCGACTGACCTCGAATAATTTACTATTCGAATTCGACCAAACTCGAATTTTAAAAAGGGGTATTTGAGCACCACTGCTCTATACCTGCATTTATAGGGGGCTTAGATGCTTTCCTTGCGTTGAAAGACATCCATGGCTACAATTACTAGGTTATGCCTAATGATGTTGATCCAGGGATTTTATCTGATTGCCATCTGGAGTCAGGAAGGAATTTTTCCCTTGGGGCTAATTGGACCATGTCTTGTGGGTTTTTTTTCGCCTTCCTCTGGATCAACAGGGGTATGTGGGGGATGGGCTGGAGTTGTACTTTGTACTGGTTGAACTCGATGGACGTATGTCTTTTTTCAACCAAAATAACTATGTAAGTATGTAACTATGTGTCTGACATGCTTGTTCAGGGACTATGACTAAAGGTATTGGAGGCAGAGGATTAGCAGGACAGCCAAACAATCTGCATTGCTTAAAAGGAAATAAATATATCAATCTCCATATCCCTTTCAGTTCAGATATGCTTTTTTTCATTAAATCTTATGTGGAAATTTGCTTTGATATAAAAGTAGCCATACACTGGTGGATTGCCACCAGATTTACCAACAGATAGGTCCCTCTCTGATCTAATCTGATCATAGAAGGATCTATTGGCTGTCCATACACTGCACACAGATTTGAATCGATTTCAGCATGAAATTGCGGAAGTTCAAACAGTAGAGAGTGCTCTACTGTTCACAGGACGCAACAGGAAGTGAAGAGGACATGGAGAAGAAGGCCAGCCAGAAGAAGTGTGACTGAACGGATCCTGGGGACTCGCACCGGCCTGACAGGTAATTGTGAGAAAACGCGGAAAAGCCGCCGCAAGTACTCAGAGTAAGGCGGCTGATTCCGCGTTCAACATGGCAGCTTGCGCGCAGAGACCTGCATTCACTGGCTTGACGGAGCGCGGAGAAACCGCAGCATGCCCAGAGAACAGGGCGGCAGATTCCGCGTCCGACGCGGCGGTTTGCACGCATAGGCCTACTTCTGTCAGTACTGCTGAAAGCGGAGAAAACGCTGCACGCTCGGACAGCGGTGCAGCGGATTCCGCATCCAAAACAGCAGTGGCATTGCAACACATGTCTGGTGTGGCTGGGACTGATAGTCCATACAGGTTCAGAAGGACGCGTGCGGAGAGGCAGAACATTTATGACAGCCAGAAGGGTGTCAGCTGACCAGGCCGGTCAGCTGACAATTCCTTCAGTTTTCATTGGTCCAGCACTTAGGGGAGGCGCAGGAGAGCGCTGGTGTATATATACTGGGTGCTGGTCATTCCTCTGGTGTCTGGCATTGCGATCACTACGTGGTAGCACTCAGACCTTGTCAGTATCTGTGTTACATTAGACCAGTTTCCTAGGTGTTGATGATCAAGGACCTCACACCTTAGTCTAGGAATTCTGTTATTATCTAGACCAGTTTCCAAGGTGTTGATGACCAAGGAACTCACACCTTAGTCTAGGAATTGTTGATTATTTGTCCCTATGAACATGGATAATTGATAAGTGGGGTTAGGGAGACCCTAGATTGAAATTGATTTGGAATGTAGTCTGGGTTGCTGGGATGCAGGGAAATGCAGCAATAAAAAGTGGAAGGTCTTGAGAGGAGGAGATAATCCCACTGTCTGAGGATTGGTCCTGCTGAATGGGTACAGCATGGGTACATGCATGAATGTTTGGGATGTGATGTGTCCAGGGTTCATAATAGGTATGCATAAGTGCTATTACTATCTTGCAAAGGCTGTGTAGCGCCAACTCTGTGTGATGTTAACCTTCCCAGCGTTCAATTTCCCCAGGATTTCTGTGCAAACAGTGATAAAATTTATTTTTAAAACTTTTTTTTCCCTGTAACTTGCCAAAATGTGTCAAGCAAGGGTCTAGTATACAGTGCAGGAGAGTATTGATGTGTATGCATGTTTATACTGTTCACAGCATGTTTTTTTGAACGGACATTTCTGTCCATACCGCTAGGGAGGTTAATGGACATGGGACTTTTTAATAGATGGATATCCCCATCCAAAAATAAGAATAAGATTTGACAACAAAAGTGACATTGCTGGATTGGAAATGTGTAAGGATGGATGGGATAATTAAAGTTTTGAGGCATTGGCACTTTAAAACAAAGAAGTCGGTTGCTATGGGTGATATGAGAAGTACACGGAAACTGACTAGACGCTGAGAAGAGAAAAAGGTACCGCATAGAATCTATTGAAGGTCTCAGAGCGAGGCTTGGATTATTGATGGGCACACGTTAAATGGAAGAGGGATTTCCGCCCTTACCCAGCCGCAGCGTCATCACACTGACGAAGCTCACGTTGGTGGGCGTAACGCGTATGTGGGCGTGGCTGAACGCGCTGGACACGAGGAGCAACTTGGCGTTCTAACGGAGCGACACATTGTGCAATAATTACCGGGAGTCAGAAGGCTGTTACAGGTACCTGTATACTGCGGGACGCCGCAGCAAGGAAGCTGAGATTATACCCACGCACTGGATGTAAGGTAAAGCCGGAATACCTGGTGGTGGCTGACGCAGATCTAATGATGTGTGGAGACTCGGCTAAAGAATATGCAGTTGTGACATGCTGATTGGGCCTGGTGCCGATACGAGCAGTGAACTTATTCACACATGGAGGACATGAACTGTGCTCATTAGAACCTAGGAGCGCTGTCTTGTGGACTTTTTACCATGTGCCATAATTTTGAAAATCTATGGTGATCCTTTGGAGATAAGACTATCACTGTATCACAACAGAGATACTCCTTGGAAATTATATAAAGCAAATTAGCCTCTATAAGTCTCTAAAATTAGGATTGGCCAATCCAATTGAAGATGAATGGGGCGTGATTGATTGTGTGTTCTGTATTGCTTTAGGAGCGCTCCTATGTATGTCCGGTGCGGGCTATTGGGGTTTTAAAGGGAGGGGGTGTGGGATGGAATTGGGCTGTCTTATCTTTTTGATACAATAAAATGTCTTTATAGCTATTGAGTGGCGGTCCTTGAATTTTAGGTTGAGAGCATTGTTGTATGGACCTGCCTTCCCCCATATGATGTGGGGTATGCTTATATGATTTACAAGGATTTGTGCACCGGAGCAATTGTTTTTGTTTGTGATTATTTGTTATGACCTTCTGCTTTCCTGACCATTCTTCTGATCTCTGATTTTGTACCTTTGTCATTCTGATACTCTGTTGCCAAACTCGGCTAGTCCTAGGATTCTGCATCTGTCTCCTGTCTCGTACTTGATCTGTCCGTGTGTTAACGACCTGGCCTGCCCGACCTCGAGAACTATCTCTCCTGTGAGAGATAGTTCACAGATCTGTCAGTGACACTCCCTCATTGGTGTCACTCACGTTCTGTCCTTCCCACTCTCGGCCTGACTCCTCCCTGCGGAGAGTTCAGACCAACGGAAGGAACTTGCTGCGGAGCAGTACTCCTTATTGCTCTAGCACCTGATACTCAGGTGCGGTCCTCAAAGTATTACTGTTGCACCAAAACACTCTCATCACTCAGGTGTCCAGAGGTTAGAGATATATCTGATTATCGGTGATACTGCAGATCATCAATAATCGGGTATATATCTGCATTTTCGGTGATACTGCAGATCACCGGTAATCAGATCCTCTCTGTGTTACACCGATTGTTACAGTAATATTGCTGCCACTATGCTGCCTCGGTTGTCGCTGAATCAAACGTCGCTAGCGATGTGCTCCCGACCAGCCAGCGATCAAGCAAAATTGTCCGTCAGGACCCTTCAACTGAATCGATCGATGCCGGATGGTAATCGGTCAATCGGTCAGCGTTTGCGTTATCGATTTCACAGCAGGTTTCATCACAGTGAATTCGAGTTAATGTATGGATAACTTAAGAGTGCTTTGGATTACAAGCATGTTTCCAGATCGAATTATGCGCGCAAACCAAGGTTTCACTATACATTTAAAGGACCACTCCAGCGAAAAAAGTAAGCAGTTAAGATCTGACAGTACTGACAGGTTTTGGACTATCTCCTCATTTCCTCATGCGGGATTCTCAGGGTTATCTTTGTTTTCAAAAGCATTTTCTGAATGGCAGTTTAACTGCCAAAACAGTAAGATATCGGCCAGTTTTCAGTTAGACTTTGCAACTGCCATTCAGGAAATGCTTTTGACAAAAAAGAAAACACTGAGAAACCCCTTTGAGGAAATAGACTAGTTTGAATTGCATGTCATGCACTTACCTCGCTGGCGTTTCGGTGGGGACTCCAGCTCTACCAGGAACCGACTTGAACGACCCAGGGCCGAATTTACCATAAGGTACTGTAGGAACTGTACTGTAGAATTTACCATAAGGTACCATCTCGGCTCTGCCTGTTCAGTAAGCCAGCACATATTCAGCAGGAGACCTTAGGCAAGTCTCCCTAACACTGCTACTGCCTATAGAGCACATCCTAGTGGGTGCAGCTCTGGCGCTTTGAGTCCGCCAGGAGAAAAGCGCTATATAAGTGTTTGTCTTTGTCTTTAGGCATGTGCCTACAGGAGCCTGATGATGGAAAGGCGGCTCACACCCCTCTCCTAGTGCCTCCCTACCTCCTTCCCTATGCAGATTCCTGAGCAGAGCGTAAATGAGAAATTACTCACCCAGCTCTTGGCATTCCACTGACGAGATTTCAGTCGGGGGCACCACTAGCTACTTAATACTGAGGATACTTCTGGCTACCTAATGCTAAGGGACACCTATAGCTACCTATGACGGGCAAGAAAAAAAGGGAGAAGTGATAGTTGGCCCACTGCACACACTTGCAGTGCAGTTCAGCGGGGGGTCGTAGGTTCATGGAGGTCTAAGTTTAGGGTGCCAGGACATCTGTGCCTATAGGCTCCTGTGATGTAAATCCGGGTCTGGAATGGCTTATTTCCTCTAATGAGACTTGAGAAGTGACCAATCAGAGCAGACCAAAAGAATAGAGGACCTGATGGGGAACTTCAGTACACAGGAAGTACAACCCACAAGTGACCTCACTGCAAGAAAACACTCCCATAAGAAAAACGGCTGCTAAACCACACCCAAAACCTGATGGGGAACTGCCATGTACGCGTAAAAATCACCTGATGCGTAAAAATGTACGCATAAACCCCAAACGCAAAAACGCATGAAAACAGTATGCTAAAGGCATCCACAATGAATGCCAACAAGAAAAGACGCGTAAAAAGCGTAAAAATATACGCACAAAATCTAGGAACGCGTGGAAGATTAATGCGTAAAAACCTCTGAATAAATGCTAACAAAGCGTACGCGTAAAAAGATGGGAGTGGCGTATAAACATACGCAAATAGTTAAAATAAACTGTGCATAATACTACATGTAAAAAAATTACAAAAGACAAAAACCAGTAAAATATACATATGCAAAAATGTACAATTATTGATATGCTCTGATTGTACATTTTTGCATATGTATATTTTACTGGTTTTTGTCTTTTGTAATTTTTTTACATGTAGTATTATGCACAGTTTACTTTAACTATTTGCGTATGTTTATACGCCACTCCCATCTTTTTACGCGTACGTTAGCATTTATTCAGAGGTTTTTACGCATTAATCTTCCACGCGTTCCTAGATTTTGTGCGTATATTTTTACGCTTTTTACGCGTCTTTTCTTGTTGGCATTCATTGTGGATGCCTTTAGCATACTGTTTTAATGCGTTTTCGCGTTTGGGGTTTATGCGTACATTTTTACGCATCAGGTGATTTTTATGCGTACATGGCAGTTCCCCATCAGGTCCGTTTTGGGTGTGGTTTAGCAGCCGTTTTTCTTATGGGAGTGTTTTCTTGCAGTGAGGTCACTTGTGGGTTGTACTTCCTGTGTACTGAAGTTCCCCATCAGGTCCTCTAATCTTTTGGTCTGCTCTGATTGGTCACTTCTCAAGTCTCATTTGTGGATTGGCTGACATTTGAATGTGTGGCCATATTTAAGAAGGTATGAGAACATTGTTTGTCATTATGAGCTTGCAACTTGAAGAAGAAGCATGTCGCTTCGAAACAGCGGGCTGTAGTTGCCTCCAGCTCTATCTTTGCCACATGATTTTACTGCACTAATAAAAGAGCTAACTTTTTCACTGTTGCAGTGCTGCTGATATCCCTTTTTTTTTTGCTATTTTTGAACTTGATGAGCAACAAGTTCTGATCAGCTATAGCACGCTTGTCTCCATTGAGAGTGCTGGGTCAAACCACTTGTTTGCATGACAGTAAATGTCAAAATATTTTCCAGCAGCAGAGCCCTTCACAGAAAACTGACAAAACAAAACTAGAAAAACATCCTAACACACGTTAACTAGAAGCAAATGTATTAAGGCTATGTTGGAATTAACTGATTGATCACTTTTACACTATTGTATATACTGCATTTTCCTTTCAATAAACACAGTTGGTTTATACAGTACTTATGCTGTACTAAATGGTCACATGCTCTTCAAATCATAGTAAATTATTCAGCACAGGAGTCAGGACATTATATCATGAAACAGACGCAAGTGTTTTCAGTCTGGAGCCAAACAAAGAGCTGAGGGGCGTGCACCTTCCGTTGCAGAAGTTACCAAAAAGCAGGTCACCTACCATGACAGGACGTGATGTTAGCGTCGGCAACTGGTCTGTGTGTGAGATGGTGTGAACGGGGGCACTAGACGGCTTGATCACATCGGTTCCCACTTGCGTGGGATTACATGCAGCCACCGGGAGGGGACAGTGTAGTGCCCACTCTGATGGTCCGCTGTGGTCCAGTTGGAGCCTGGGGAAGATGCGTTGACCCCATAGGCTATATGGGGAACACATCTGCTCATCCAGGATTATCACAGAATGCACAGAAATCCACTTACTGCAACGGATCCAATGGATCTGCTGCAGGCTGACAAGTGTGAAAGGCTTCTATATATAAAATAGGAGCCATTCAGTGTCAGTTTTGCAATCAGCGGAGAATGGACACATAATGTTTGTTTTCAGCTCAAGTAGGAATGTAGCCTAAGGCTTGGTTCACACATAAACCTGTCAAAACTGCACACCTTTTTATGTGTGAGCCAAACCTTACGGTTCTTTTCCCTTGCTGCTACTAGCTGCGAATGCGCCACTTACCCACCAGGAAGCGCAATTGCGACAAGAATCGCACAAGCCGCAATTGTGTGCGGGGAAAAAGCGGCGCCACTAGTGGATAATGAGCACCGCGATTTAAATGTAAAACGCGGTGCTCTAGCAATCCATTTTTTTAAGCAGAACACAGCCAGTGAAAAAAGGCCCTTAAAGTCCAGGCTGCTAACATAAACAACCTCTGCAGCAGAAGGTGCCCCCCTCTCGGCTGTTTGTTTGATACAATTTGGATTGCTTTCTTCTGATCCATATGTAGAGCACTTACTGAAAACGGAGGTCCATGCAGATGATGAGGAACGTGGTGAAATCTACACTTTTTAACTCGTACAAGTTATTTAAGTGCCGCACTGTTTCTGCCTGTTTCCAATTGTTTTCAGTATGGTGTTGCAAATAGTGTTGATTTTACCAACTAGCTATTTGTAGCTACTTGGAACCAAATTTAAATAACACAGCTGTGACTCCAAGAGATGTGACCCATGTCGCGTCTCGCGTCACTTCCACTCTTCCTCTTTCAACCTGGAAGGAGGAAGCAAAGGAATGACATGGAACGCGATGTGGGAAGCATCGGTTCAGACAGCTGCATGTTAAAGAGACACTGAAGTGTTTTTACCTTGTTTTCTTATCCAGTCCTCTTCAGCATTCAATTCTAAGCTGATTTGCCACATCCCCGTGGCAGAACAAGTTATTAAGACCCAGAAATAGCCCTGCAAAGTTCCATGACTTTGCAGGTCACCGATTTTGCTACCCGGGGGAGGCAGAGCTGAACGCAGTAGCTCAGTCTCCTCTCCAGTAAATCTCCACCTCCCCCCCCCCCCCCCTCAGTGACAGAAGACTGACAGGGGAGGGGATAGGCGGAGATCGGCGGAGATTGACTGGAGAGAAGGCCGAGCTACTGTGCACAACTCTGCATCTACCAGGAAGAAAAATCTGTGAGCCCTTGAACTTTGTAGGGCTATTTCTGGGCCATAAATCGATTGTTCTGCTGCGAGGATGCAGTGGAACAGCTTAGAATTTAATACTGAAGAGGACTGGATAAGAAAATAAGGTAAAAAAGACATTTCGGTGTCTCTTTAAACCCCCTCTCCTGCGGTTACAGCTGTCTCACTTACATTTTGATTCCTAGTAGCTACGAGTACGTAGCAACTTAGTAAAATCAACAATAATTGCAAATACTCTGTCTTGTAGGATGCTCAGAGCATTGTCTAACTTAGGAATGGTTGTTCATAGTCCTTAGGGATGCTCAGAGCTATATAAAGAAGAGTAGCTGCTCCTTTTACTATAATCTGTGCTGGCTAATAACTCATGGCTAGTGACTCATCAACAGTAAGCACCTTGTCCCAGCTAGCTAATTACCATCCCAGATGTCTGATTGTCTAAGTTGTAAGGGGACTTATGTGTAAGATAAAATGGAACCCTCTTTCAATATCGGGTGTGATTAGGGAAAAAACCCGGTCTCTATTCACTATTGAATACTGAATAACTGTTAAACTGCGGTTCAGAAAGATGACGCCTTAATTGGCAGCCAAGGCCACAGGATTTTGGATTCTTTTGTTTTCCTTCCCTTTTTCCTACCAATTCACTTTGTTTTTCACCCTGAAGGTGTGCAGTGTGGTCTAGTGTAGCCTGGGAAGCTGGTGCGGGTCGTAAAGCGTTCTGGACCTGGAGTTTTTCCGCCTTCCCGCTGCCTGGGTCTGTTGTCTGTGCAGGTACAGGCCGAGTGCAGTCCACCCCTGCTACCCAGGAGGTCGGGGCTACACTGAGGTAGGACACTCCACTCATCAGGAAACCTTTGGCCTCGCTGGATGCCAGCTCCATCAATCCTTCCATCCATTGGCTACTGCTGCTGCTCCACCGCAGCAGGAACACCTCTGGTTCAGCCACTGCATAATGCCAGCCACTAAACTGAAAGTAAAGGCCACCACAGCCGGCTACTTCTGTTACAGCCAGATTATCTTGACCAGCTTTGCCAAATGCTGCCCAGGAGTCGGGACCCACCACAGAAGTGAACACTACTGCACCATTTGAACTGGAACACTTTGGCCTGCACTGCCAGACGGGATCCTCAGCAGCGTCAGCCATCACTGCAGGTTTCTTTCATGAAGAACTGGGTCATCACTGCGTAACCTTCGCCTCCCTCTGCCCCCCCCCATGTCTCCTTAGGGATGACATATGATTGCCAAGTGGGACTGGTGGCGCCGTAGTATGGCAGCCTCGGCTCTTGGCTTTCAGACATTATCCCCCCATCCTTCCAGAACCTGTATGAGCCAAAACCAATTCAGGGTACAAAACCAATTCGTGGTTTGTACTTGGCGAAATAAATTATTCTGATTCTAAATGACATGATCCGCTTCTGGGTTGGGAAGAAGGCCATGGCTGCTGACTTTACCATCCTATTTATGGAGTGGTCTACCCAGACATCAACTGGAACCTTCTGAGCAGCACCAGAAAACATAATTTTGCCCAAGGTACCTCAAAGAAGCACCGATCTCCTCACTGCTTCAGCACTGGCAATGTAGGCCGGGGAGGAGATGCTACATGCCATCCCTTGGCTTCCCCAACAATCCTCAAGGGAAATTTCCTCGAATTGAAATTCAGGCAATATACTTAAAGGCTGTATTCAGGCAATATTCTACTTTGGGATGAAGATGCATATTTTTTGTTTGTCATCTAGACTTTAGATTTCCTGATGTAACTAGCATAATATCTGTATGTGATTATACCTATTACTTGTACCTGAGTTTACACTGTCAATGGTCCACTTTCATGGATTATCTGTGTGTTATCACAACTTATAGGATGTCATGAAACCTATTATAATATCATACAGAATTTCAAATAAATACATATACTGTACATAATATTGGTCTACTGAAAAATATGTTGACATGACACTAAACTTTATTCCCATCATTTAAATTGGTATGTTTTTATTTTCAAGTGTTAAAATGAAGGAAAACTAATGGTGATAGAGAGGACCAGTGTGGTTTGAATGGTAAAACTACATCTTTTGATTCTGAATTCTTTGTAATATGTGTAACAATGGGTGTGCTAGGGGCGTGGTTAGAGGTGTGGCAGGGGCATGTCTTAAAATGCCCCTCTTTCTCATCTCAAAAAGTTGGGATGTATGCTCATAGGGAGGGGTTGTGATTTGTCTGTCTGGTTGGACAATAGACATTTTCTTACACCGCCAGTTTCAGATTCAGAACGAGATGATATTGTGCTGCTCCAGAGGCAGAACACCTGACGTGCTGAAAATTGGGTGTGCCTGTAACGTTGAAAAGAGATCTCCCAAAGGTATTATTATTTTAACGTTGTATGTTCTAGTATCAGCCACACCCTAGTATAACTGCCTAGAAGTTCTGGTGTCCCTGTATTTGAAATATTAATAATTATTAATTGCCATTTAAACAGCAGAAAACAAAATCTGAATCTAGTTTCAATAGTATTTTATTGGGGTTTTGAAGAAAACAATACAATACAGCACTTAGTTTTTTCCATGAATGTTTACATTAATGATAATAACAGTACAATTGAATTATAACAACCATTAGGATCAGTGTTTCCTTGTCACAGTAAAAGTACCATGGATAATAATAATAATAATAATAACATTGGTGACCATGCTTAGAAAAACAAGCATATAAAGACAAAGTGGTGGCATGAAATCGTAGAATTACTGTACAACATCTGAATCTAAAGCTATCGGCCAAGATCTGTTTTTTATATACATTTAGCTGAACATTACTTTATCTTAGCATTTCATATAACGTTTTGTAAAAAGTGTAGTGTTTTGCACAATAATTGAAAAAAAAAAAACAATTGCTGTACCAGTACATTGCTTTCTCAGAGACCCACAGCTTCCTGCTCAGTCCCTGTCACTCTGAACCACCAGTGTAGTCACAAGCAGGGCCGGATTTGTACTCTTTACTGCCCTAGGCCACTATCACCAGCCGCCCCCCTTCAGTATAGGTAGTTAGATGACCCCTCCCCCCTCCAGTATAGGTAGCCAAATGACCGCTCCCCCTTCCCTCTAGTATAGGTAGCCCAATGACCCGCCAGTATAGGTAGCCAGATGACTCCTCCCCTCTTTCCCTCCAGTATAGGTAGCCAGATGACTCCCTTAATCCCTCCTTTTCCCACCCCCCCACCTTTCAGTGTAAGTAGCCAGCTCGCCTTCACACCACAGCAGCCATCTGTGTCACTCATTTCTCTGCTCCTCTCCAGTGCACAAGTCCATAGCCGCCAGCCACAATAAAAACGTGCACAGAGAGCAAGGTGGCTGCTGCACAGGCGGCTAGCAGCAGAGTACCACGGTCAGGTGCTCGCCTGATTTCCCTGCCTTGCAGCATTTGAAAGCTTGCAAATGCTGCACCAGTTTAGCCTGCTGCATTGGTGCCCTTCCTCCTGTGGTGCCCTAGGTCATGGCCTAATGGCCTTGGCCTAAATCCGGCCCTGGTCAGAAGAGAATGGGGGAGGGGACTGATGTCAGCTGAAGCTATGCCTCCTCACTGACTTATAGCCTGGAAGCATGGCTTGACTTGAGAATGACTGGGAGGAGGAACATGAGCAGACAGGTGGAAGGTGCTGAGGTGCAAACATTGAGCAGTATAAAGCTAGTGGTAGTAGCAATGAGATCAACATTCTTCCAGATATCTGATAACATCTGACAGAACATCAAGTGAAGCACAGCAATTCCCACGTAACAATACGTAACAATCAATTGCTTACCTGATTAAAGCCCATTTGATAATTATGTTTTTGTTTTAACCCTCCTGGCGGTTTGTAAAAATCCGCCAGGGGGCAGCAAATACGTTTTTAAAAAAGACGAGGTCTCGCTACATGATAGCCGCTGCTCGGCGGCATCCCCCCAGCCCCTCCGATCGCCGCCGGCGATCGGAGATCAAGAGATCCCGTTCAAAGAACGGGATCTCTTGGAGGGCTTCCCCCGTCGCCATGGCGACGGGGCGGGATGACGTCACCGACGTCATCGACGTCGTGACGTCAAAGGGGACTCCGATCCACCCCACGGCGCTGCCTGGCACTGATTGGCCAGGCAGCGCACGGGGTCTGGGAGGGGGGGCAGCTGCGGCGACGCGTATAGCGGCGGATCGGCGGGTAGCGGCGGCGATCGGACACTGCACGCAGCTAGCAAAGTGCTAGCTGCGTGCAGCAAAAAAAAAATTATGCAAATCGGCCCAGCGGGGCCTGAGCGGTGCCTCCCGGCGGCATAGCCCGTGCTCAGCACGGGCTTACCGCCAGGGAGGTTAAGGGAAACCAAGGGAAGAAGGACATGATGGTTGCCATATAAACCGGTATTTACTTTAAAACAATGAAAGTCGCCAGGCTGTTCTCCTGATCCTGTGTCTATAACTTTTAGGGCCTGTTTCCACTAGAGCGAATCTGCATGCGTTTCCTGCATGTAGATTCGCATAGACAATACAAGTGGATGGGCCTGTTTCCACTTGTCAGGATTTCTGAGCGTTTTCCTGTGCAGAGAAAATCTGCTCGGTAGACCCTGCAGAATTTGCATACCACTATGCGAATCGCATACAATGTATTTAATTGGAAATTCACCGCAAATTTCACCACAAATTCGTGGGCGTTTTCGCATATAATCAATGTAAAAGCACACAGGCATTGACATGGTTAAATTCGCATACTTACTAACATATGTGAAAACGTCCGCAAATTCGCGGTAAAATTTGCATACGCGTGCAAATTCATTTTGCGTTTTCCACTACTAATTTTCACCGCACAAGTGGAAACGGGCCCTTAGCCATAGACCCTGAACAACCATGCACATCAGTTGCTCTGATTCAAGTCTTACTGATTTAGCCATCTGCTTGTTTCATGGTTGTGACTCAGACACTACTGATAACAAAAGATCAACAGGGCTGCCAGGCAACTGGTATTGTTTAAAAGGAAATAAATATGGCAACCTTCATATCACTCTCCCCTCAATTTCACTTTAAATGTTGTGTGTATCAGAATCAGGTTTATTTCGCCAAATACAATGGGGATTATACCCGGAACTGATTTTGGCACAACAGGGTCGGTAATGGTACAGTAACATATAGTGGTACAATAAACAACAGAATGGTGCATTAAACGAGAAGGGCCAGGAGTTAATCTGCTGCCTGGCTATGGCATTCAAAACGCTCTTCAGAGATAAATGAATCTAATACCCTGCAGTCTATCCCCTGGGAAGAGAGAGAGGAGAGGAAAAAGGAGAGAGAGAAAAGAGAGGGAGAGAGAAAAGTGATGTCCTGCATGTCCCCTCTTGCAAGGAGCCCTGAGGACCAATGACTGACATGTGGAGGCAGACGACCATGTCTGTGGGTCCAGAGTGGTGAGCAGCGGTAGGACGAGGGAGGCCTGTCTCCCCTGGCAGAGTTCGCTGTAGGCCTCTGGCTGCTGCAGAGACTGGTGGCTGATAAAGCTTGTGCAGTGGGTAAAGTTGGAAAACTTTTAGCTGAAGTGCAGTGAATCCACAGAGGAAGGGCTGTGATGGCCTTGTAGCGTGCAGTGGCAGTAGTGGCCTGGCATCAGACTCCGATCAAATGTAAAAGGATGTGGGCCACCATGATGCCTAGCTCGTTAAAAGTCTAATGGTGGTCAGTAATGATCCAATATTTTTCATCCAATTTTACCAAATCTATGTAGTATTAGGGTAAATTGAGTGATTATATTGAATGGAAAATGTAGGCAGTTCCCTTATATTACATAGAAATTGTAAGATTGGATGAAAAAGATTGGATCATTAGTGGCCACCCTAAGGGCTCTTTCACACTTGGAGCTGATCTGTGCGTTTTGACTGATCGCTCCTAGACGTCTATTGACTTTCATGTTACCTTTCACATTAGACAAAGCATTCCAGTGCACTATGTTTTAATGCATCTGGGACTTTTTTAATCATGCAGTGCCGGCGTTTTCCCATCCGGTGAATTAGAACGAGCGCCACTGATCAGTGTCGACCCGCAACTTCGTGCATGAAATTGGGTTAGTGCACGCGTTGGCTAATGTGAAAGAGCCCTGAGAGTCTGGAATGCCAGGAGGCCGTTGGCTGCTGCTCAGCTGGCCCTCGTTATGAAGCAGCTACTCAATGCTTGGAAGCTGCTGAATGGGCTTTGGGGGCTGCTGAGTGGGGCGCATGTGAGCCAGCGTGGTGGGGCAGTGGTGGATGGGCGTTAAGAGGTGAGAAGCTGTCTCTCCTGGGCTGCGGCCACCATGTGGAGCGAGCAAGTGAATTGTAATTGGAAGTGAACTGACGAGTTCACACATAATACAATTTCAATTGAGTGTACAAAGAAGCTGACCTTGTTATTGGGAAATCCGCAGCGTTCCAAAAAATGGATTGGAACTCACTTGGTGTGAAAGATCCCTTACCATTGCACTTTTACCAACAATTTCTGTTTACAGTGTGCATCGTTTCGTATCATTAGTGTTATCTTTGCCACTATTTGATGTTTGCTTTCTATTTTTCCTTTTCTTGGTTTTGCTGCTTTTGTAAAAATTTTGAATACATTCAAATAAAAAAAGAAAGTTGAAATGCTGTATTATCCTGTATATAACTGCTATTTAAGCCACTCTTTAACTTCATGATTAATTTTCTTTACATTTCAGTTGGCAGGTTCTTTTCAGCTTTTGCGTCCTGTTGCTATGGACACTGCTAATACACACAGGTTGGCTGAGAGACAGTAAGGCGCAGGAAAAACAGAATCTCATGCATTATACAGGATTATATACGGTACTCAGTACAATTGTTTCTAATGCTGCATACACACTTGAGATAAAAGTCTCTGGAAAAGGCAAGATCACAGACCAATTTTACCCCATTCCATGTAGTATGAGACCCATACTCTACAGTCTATTCTATGGAGCTGCACTCCCCATCAGATAAAATCTTTGCAAGATGCTGCACACAAAGATTGCCCGTACACATTCAAAAGATCATTATCTGCAAAAGATCTCTTCCTGCAATAGATCCATTCCTGCAAAATGCATTCATAGTCTATGAGATCTGCAGATCATCATACACACCTTGTTTAACAGACTTCATCTGCATATCTGGCAATCATCTGCAGATCTGAAAATCCATCCTGGTGGATCTGATCTGCAGATGATCTGCAGATGATTGCCTGTTAAACAAGGTGTGTATGATGATCTGCAGATCTCATAGACTATGAATGCATTTTGCAGGAATGGATCTATTGCAGGAAGAGATCTTTTGCAGATACTGATCTTTTGAATGTGTACAGCATCTTTGTGTGCAGCATCTTGCAAAGATATCTGTCTGATGGGGAGTTCAGCTCCATAGAATAGACTGTGTAGAGTATGGCTCTCATACTACATGGAATGGAGTAAAATTGGTCTGTGATCTTGCCTTTTCCAGAGACTTTTATCTCAAGTGTGTATGCAGCATAAGGCTATAATGAATTGACTATGTGACTTGTAGAACACTATACTTGTGATCTTCTAGTGCTGTTCAGCCACAGAAGTAGAAACCCAGCAAGACTTTAAAACAGTATGTAATAATTTCCAAATCACATAAACTCTAAATTGAAAACAATAGAAAGACAATTGGAATTGGTCAATGAGGTATACATAATTCTGAACCTATGGAAGTAGAATATGATTCATTTTCAAGCTTGTATGCTTTTTGCATACAGAATTTGCATAATCCTGCATCAACTCAGAATCTCATTGACCATCCCTAAAGACAACATAGCAAATGTTGAAACTGAAAAATTTGATAGCGCCCCCCCCCCCCCCCCCCCCAAACAAATGCTCATTTACAGTTTTATGCCAACAATGGCTTCAATTCACTAAGCATTACCGCTTTCGGAACAACTGATTTTACCGATCACCTTTCCAAATTCCAATTCATTAACCTGTTACTGCACAGAAAATTAAAATTACTGACTAGCGAGGTAAATTACTAACTTGTGTGGAAAATACCTGTCACGAAATTGCAATTTACAAAGATTAATGCATTTGGTAAATCAAGCAAAAGTGTTTGGTATTTTTCTCCAGCTCTGACCAGCTGATAACTCACTCTCTCCATGCGGTAACATTGACAGACAGCCAATAGGGAGAGCCACACAGCCTTGCTTCTTGTCATGCTTTGGTCCAACATCCTGGAAGGTGGCATTTCATTCTAAAACAGAGCAGGGGAAAGAGACATTTTATGAGGCTTCTCGGCATTCCTTTAGAAGTGAAAATCTGTACACTCTTATACAGAAGAGCTCCCCCTGGTGGCTGCAGCATATCTAAAGGAATGTCGGGGATGCATTTGACAGAAAACCCAGTCTCATACACTCAACTACCTGCCTGACTGTTGACCTGCTCCACAGCTGGTAAGTTATACTTACCAAGCAGGCTTAGTGAATTGAAGCATGTTTGTTCGGTAAATCAACAAACTTCTACCTCATGCGGAAAATCTTATACAGAATGTGGTATTTTATCGACCTAAATGATTTTACCGGTTTGCCCTTAGTGAATTGAGGCCATTATGTTTTAAAAAAAGTTTGGAAAGGGGTAGGTTACCCACTCTGGAAATGTCTGGGAACTAAGGAGAGCAATTGCTGTGGTTTTGATAATAAGACATTGATCAATTTTTACCTGATGTAGGATTTCAGCTGCTTAAAGGGTACCTGAGATGGGGGATATAAAAATATTGTACATACCTGGGACTTCCTCCAGCCCCCTTCAGGCTGATCGCTCCCTCGCCGTCCTCCTGCGCCCCCTGGGTCCTCCGCATCCTCCAGTCGGGGCCAGTCGGCGCAGGTGCAGTCCGCCCATGATCAGCCTGGAGGAAGCCCCAGGTATGTGTATTTTTTTTATCAAGCGTATTTTTTTTATCCATGTGTATTTTTTTTATGCAGCCGATCTCAGAGTCCCCTTAATATTCAATCCTTGTCATCTTTGTTTCATGATTTTAAAATGTTTCCAATGGATAACAGGTCTGGACTGTAGGCAGGCCAGTTTACCACAGGAATACTTTTACTACAGCTGTCTGCAAGACCTCCTCTTTAAAGGGACTCTGAGCAGAGCAATAAAATAGAAATCTGAACTTACCTGGGGCTTCCTCTAGTCCCCCATAGCCCATGGGGTCCCTCAGCGTCCTCTCCGTAGTCCCGCTGGCAGCTCCATTAGGTGCGCTACTTCGAATAAAGTCGTTCCCAACTGCACATATGAGGCCCATCCGCACACCCGGGTCGATCAAGCACCCGTTGCTGTAAGCATCCTGCGCAGTTGTCGACAGACTTAACCGCGCATGTGCAGGATGCTTACAGTGATGGGCGGGTGATTAAGACGGGTGTATGGACTTCAGCTGAAGTTGCGCACCTGATCCAACCACCAGCAGGACCATGGAGGGGACCCAGAGTACACCGAAGGACCTCGCGGGGTAGAGGAAGCCCGAGGTAAGTTTAGATTTACAGCCAAAATAAACATTGTATGGATCCCCGTCTGATAAAACATAATGACTTGCTGGGTCTTTCAAGTCTCTCCACATGCCCTGACTTCTGGCACGTAGCCCCACCCCCTTGCAGATGAGTGCCATGGTACTTTCTGTATCGGAGATAGAGAGTGCCACGGAAGCACCACAGCACTCGTCTGCAAAGGCGCAGGAAGCCGGCACTCATGGGGAGGCTCCCTGTGGTGGATTTGAATTGATCAGTTTAGACTAGAGGCCCAATGAAAATCCTCCTCCAAGAGGATTCTCATTGGTTAAAGAGTACCTATGCTTAAAATGAGAGTGCCTGTCAATGACAGGCTCTGTCTTACTGAGGACGGATGGGGTGAGTCACGTGGCTAAATACTCACCTGTCCTGACATCTTCAGGTAACAGGAGACACTCTGTCCCTCCTCGGCTGTGCAGTAGCGGCAGGGCCGATTTTAGCATAAGGCACTGTAGGCATGTGCCTACAGGCGCCTGATGATGGAAAGGTGGCTTAATCCTCTTCCCAAATGCCGCCCTCTTTCCCTACGCAGAGTCCTGATTAGAGTGAAAATAAAAGGTTACTCACCCAGGTTTCAGCATGTCACTGATGAGATCTCCCTTCAGTCGGGGGCACCTCTAGATGCTTAAAGCAGTATAAAACCCTGACATAATATTCAATAAAAACATGTTTTCCTACTTTTTATATGCCATACAGTTATCATATTTGCTTTTGTGCATAAGTATTATTATTAATTTAGAAATTACAAGTTCCCAAAGTAAATTTTTTTGCTCTGAGAGCTGACTTTGCATTTTATTCATAATAACTGGTTTTATTAATCTTGTATTGAAGGCAGAAATGCTCTCTGATTGTCTGTCTGTGTTCAGTCAGAGAATGTGTCACATTCCTCACTTGATACAATTAAGTAAACACAAGATAACATTATCTCCAGATGTGTCCAGGTTTCTCTGCACTGAGCTTGTAAGTGCTGTGTTTAATTAGTTAAATGCTGTTCTAGTAAAAAAAATGGTGGTAGTATATAACATGCTGTAAATAATCTTTTGGAGCAAAGAAAAAATGCTGGGTTTCATTCCGCTTTAATATTGAGGGTACTTCTGGCAACCTAATAATGAGGGGCATCTGTAGCTACGGGCAGGGGAAGTCAGAGAGAAGTGACAGCTGGGACAAACAGCACACTTATTGCAAAAAGGGTGTGTGCATCAAACACCAAGTCAACCCTTATATATATACCCCTATATAACCCTATATACCTGGCTTTGCAGATAAGGCCTAATTAGCTTATTCATGAGACACTGATCAAGCAATTAGCACTTATCCAGGATCGCCACATGGGTCCCCCCCCCCAGGATCTTGTAGTTTGGTGGGGGTTTGTAGGTTCATGGAGGGAGAAGTCTAGGGTGTCAGGGCATCTGTGCATATAGGCTCCTGTGAGGTAAATCTGGGCCTGAGTAGCGGCCATGTTTCCAAAGCTCTTCAGAAACCTCTGTTGCTGCATAGCTTGCATTTCCCCGGCTTAGCAGCCACCAATTA
Organism: Hyperolius riggenbachi; assembly: GCF_040937935.1. NCBI lineage: Eukaryota > Metazoa > Chordata > Amphibia > Anura > Hyperoliidae > Hyperolius > Hyperolius riggenbachi. The sequence continues at coordinate 253,556,763 of NC_090651.1, forward strand.
GGTAGCCAATCAATGAGACACGACACACTGTCTACAGTGCAACTAGTTGTGACGAAGGTGCTCTGGGTAAAGCAGGAGTAATGCACAAGCTGCAGTGGGTTTCGTGCAACTTCTACAGTAATCCCAGAAGTGCACCTTAAAGGGATACTGTAGGGGGGTCAGGGGAAAATGAGTTGAAGTTACCCGGGGCTTCTATTGGTCCCCCGCAGACATCCTGTGCCTGCGCAGCCACTCACAGATGCTCTGGCCCCGCCTTCGGTTCACTTCTGGAATTTCAGACTTTAAAGTAGGAAAACCACTGCGCCTGCGTTGCCGTGTCCTCGCTCCCGCTGCCGTCACCAGGAGCATACTGTGGAGGCACAGACCATACTGGGCCCGCGTAATACACTCCTGGTGACGGCAGCGGGAGCGAGGACACGGCAACACAGGCGCAGTGGTTTTCAGACTTTAAAGTCAGAAATTCCAGAAGTAAACTGGAGGCGGGGCCGGAGCATTGGTGAGTGGCTGCGCAGGCACAGGATGTTTGCGGGGGACCAATAGAAGCCCCGGGTAAGTTCAACTAATTTTCTCCCGACCCCCCTACAGTATTCCTTTAAGTCATACGTGATTGTTCCAAATCGCACTGCAACAGTGTAAAAGGACCCTTACACATACATTGAAATGAAGTCCAAAATTGCATGCCAATTACTCTAATCAGAATACTGACAGCAGGAAAATGAGCCAGGATAGGAAGGACCAGTGACATTTTAATTATAAAACATATTTTTCTTATGAAATCTTTATGGGATGCGTGACTAGGGGTGTGGTGGTGCGGGAGCAGGGGTGTGGCAGGGGCATGGCTTTAGTGTCCCTCTTTCTCCTCTCAAAGTAGAAGCAGTAAAGTGTTGTACCATGTTAGCCATGAGTAAAAGCAAGAAGTTTTGAATCAGGATGATACCATTTATTGGCAAACTTAGAGATGGATAAACAGTGAGCTTTCGACTTATAAAAAGCCAGACGAACGCTTTTTATAAGTCTAAAGGTGGCCACACACCATACAATTTTTTAAATATCTGTTCAATTTAAGAATTGCAATCAATTTTTCTGACTGGATTGTAACATTTCAAAAATCTGACCAATGTACCACACACCTATGTTCATTTTTTCCCCAATTATGATAAAAATGATTGGAAACTGACAAAATTGCTAGGGTGTGTATAGTAATAAATTGACAATCTAACACACACCATACAATCTTTAGAAAGATTAAGGAAAAATATCTGGCATTCCGGATCGATAAAAATCGAAGAAAACGGGAAATCCGATCGGATTTTTTAATCGAATGAGAATAAAGCTTTCAATTTTTTCGGGAGATACGGTCGCTTTTATCGAATTGCCGTAAAATCGGGTCAATTTATTGTATCGTGTGTGGCCACCTTAAAGCTCACTGTTTATCCATCTCTAAGTTAGCCAATAAATGGTATCATCCTAATTCAAAACTTCTTGCTTCTCCTCTCAAAGAATTGGGAGGTATGAACAAGGGCTCTGATTTACTACTACAGTAATCATTAAAGCATAGCATCATGTGGTGACCATGTGCAGGGACTCCTTCCTTCATCATAACTACTTCTACGTATGTCACGGATTGCCTTACCCCTCCCCTCACTCCCCCAGTCCAGCTCTTCACACGTTCAGCGGCCGACCGTCTACCTGTGAGTGACAGCTATTTCCCCCGCACTTCCTGTCTGTGCTGCCTGTCGCACGACCGTTTCCCAGCCAATAGGCTGTAAGCGCTGGAACTCTAGAAGGCGTGGCAGGTTGATGGGCTTGAGCTGTATATAATTCGGCCGCTGACATCCAGCTTCTCCTTTCTCGTATTCAGAAGGCATAATACGTGCAGCGCAGGTAAGAGGCGGGGCTGCTATCTGTACCAGGAGCTGGGGCTTTGCGCTATTCTCCTATGCTTGTGTACTGTGTCTGTCTTTGCTCTTATAAAGAAATATGTCGCTGTCCGTCGCTGGCAGCGTTTAGCTTTTAATCTGTTATGTAATAATATTTTAGTCTTTAAAAAATGCAGTTAAAATGAGTCCATAAAAAAGACAAAAAAAGCTAATTGACAAACTATATTTGTATTGGCTCGGCTGGGTTAGTGTGTAATGTCAGCTCCTCACTGATGCTAGCTACAGCATAGCAGTTTCCATGGGGAAGGATGTGTCTGTCTTCTGTGATCATGTTGCTATGTGTTCATGGATGAACTCCCAGCCTGTACATGCAGAATAAATATGGCTGCTTAGCAGTAGATGGGACATATAGTCAGCCAAGTGTTCCTATGTAAGGGATAGGAGGATGGCCCTGGTAGCTGCTGCACTCTATGCCTGCAGCAGATGCCTGATCTCAGCTGCTGCCTGACAGAAATAGCTCCATGCATACGGTGGGTTTCTAATTCCTTACTTAGGCTTTTTACCCTTAACCCCTTGCTGTCATATTGCAATTCATCTTGACCCATTCATTGTAGAGCAGATTGTAGAAGCATTTTGTTAATTCCTGGAAGGTGATCAATGAGGGGTGATTCAGAGAGGTCCCTTTTTTATGTGTAGACAGTCTGTAGTGTTGCTCATGTTTCCTCCTAAATGTGAAACCTTGTATCTTGTAAGTAAAGGAACTGCGTCATCCTCTTAAAATGGATGTGGTCTCCATGCTATCATAGCCTTCCCTTGGGTGCTTGTTAAGCCCTTGGTTGGTGTTAGCTGCTAGCATCTCCCACAATCACACTGATTATAACTTGGGTAGTATGCTGGTAAGGGCTACATAACTGTCACTGTAGCTGATTGTGCCAATAGATAGGTGGGTGTGGTACTCTTGCTTTAGGATGCCATGTTTCACAGTCAGTGTGCAAATTAATATTGTTTTAACCACTGACTTCTTGAAGAATAAAATGCTAACAATGGTCCCTTGTAGTTCAGTGATAGAATAAAATGTAACTTTAGCTAGCCTGTTGCATTCTGTATTGTGGCTTCATCTGCAGTGCCTGAGCTTTCTAATACCCATTGCAACAGTTATTTGATTTGCCTTGCCAGTCCTCTAATCACATCCAGTGCTGCAAAAGCTGCAACTGAACCTTTGACGCTTTGCTTTATAAATAAGAATTAAAAATGCCAGTCTTATTTGGGCTTCTAGGCCTCATTCACATCATTTAGTGCAGATGGATGTGCGATTGGAACGCAACGTGTACGATCGCACGCCATCTGCGCTACTATGCGCTGCAGATCCCATTCATTACAATTAATGGGATCTGCGCTGCGATTCCCCAAAATGCATGCAGCACGCGATAGCGCAATCGTGCTGCCACGCAGCGCATATGATGGGAACGGTAGAAGGGCTGTCTATGCCCTTCTACCGTTCTTGCGTGTCGCACACTATACGCGCTGCGCATGGGAGCGCGTATAGTCTGAACGAGGCACCATTAACTGGATACTGCTGCAAAATTGGGTCAATTGACTTTTTTTGAATGTGTATCTCTAGTGTGGTGACATTTACCACTATAACTGAGAAAGCTGTTGCCTGCAACAACCAGTCGTATTTAGCTCCCTTTTCCCACACTTGAGACAACTGACAAATCCGATTGCTATGGAAATTGGGTGAGGAAAAAGCGTGATGGTGACAAGAATACTTCAGGGTACAGTAATTACAAGCTTAGTGTTCTGAAAGATCTGACTTCTCATATCGCCATTGCTTCTCCCCAGCCCACAATATTGAGAATGACTGCTCCTAATACTACTTGTGGGGATCAGCTTTTGCTTTGTGGTATCCCCATCTACAGAAAGTATTCATATTTGTCATGTGAGCATCTGCACGTCCACACAGCAAACCTTGCTTACGTTCACACAGCAAGCCTTTCTGTAGATGAGCAATGCTGGCTTCTGATTCACTGGGTTTTCCACATCTCTGTTGCCAGGGCCTGCCTGTGCTGGGAAGGAAGTGATGTTATGAGTAATTGTTAACCCCTCCTACATAGATGAAGACACAGCAGTTTCATGCGTTGCTAGACCTTTAAGCGTAAATAACCTACCGTAGCTGACTTATTCCTGTGCTTCAAACAGACTTAGTTTACCCTTTTGGGTTAGGGACAGATGCTGGAAACAGATCTGTAGGCATCAGTTGAATCTGGCTCTGCAAGTGGGTCACTGCTCTGACTACAGAGGAAGCATTTGAATGCTGTTTAATGATTCTTTATTTATTTTTTTCCCCTCCTCTTCTCCCCTCCCTCCTTGCCCTTTTACTTTTTTACTTCAACCTTTGTACCGTGTGGAAAAACAACCTGCAGCATTGTGCATTCGTTCCCGGCGTGTTCAGATGTGGGTGTGTTTGGTGGGCGTGTTGGATGATGGACAACCTAGCTCAGCAAGAAACTGATTTCTGTATTTGGTTTTTAAAGCGTACCAGTTTCTGAAATCACACTTTGCAGGAATCTGAGTGCATTAATGTTATAAAATAGCTTTGTTTTTCATATAAAGTGCCCTTATTAAGAAAATTATGTAGTACAATGTTGCTAAATGGCAACATTTTCTACCTATGTTGGGAGCATGGCAGCAGTTAAGGTTAGATGCCAGTAAGGCGACGAGTAAATGAGCTGCCAACTGAGACTGCCCACCACATGTCAATGTTAAACTGCTATAGATCTGTGCTACAAAGCAATTTTATTTTATCCTGATAAGTGAAAATTGGAGTTTCATTGCCTTCTGGGCTTGTAAATTATCCAATGTAGATGTGCAGAGACTATCACTTTTTACAGTAAATGGTTACTTGAATACCATGGGCCTCTGCCCTGTGTGGATAATGGCACTTCACTCTTAGGACCGGTTCACACGGATGTCTGTGCTGTCTGTGTTTATAAGCGTTCAACCGCTAAATGCCGAATGACCTAAATCGTCATGTCGTTTAAAGAGGAACTGTAACGGCCGTCGGGTCCGCTCTACTGCGCAGGCGCAAGTCTCGGGCGCCTGCACAGTACAGCGGACCCGACGGAGATCGGGTATTTCCGAGCCTAAAGCAGCCACAGCGCCCCCGCTGGAGCCAGCAAAGGTAAGTATTGAAATTACAGTCGGGCCTGTCGCCGGCTGTTCAGAGGGCTGCAGCGAGACCCCCGTGGGACGCAGGACGGCGTGGCAAGCCTCATTAGGATCCGGAGGCTTCCCCCACCCGAGGTGAGTACCCCCCAGGGGATCTTTTCGAAGTTACAGAGTCTCTTTAAACAGCGGCTGACAAAACTGTTTGCCTGCGGTTGTCAGCGTTTGAGGGAGCATTCACGGTCAAAAACATTTGATAGCTTCCCTATGAATTCTGGTCCATTTCCTGTCAACCGCATACTCCAGGACGTCGTTCGCGTGCTTACAACGGCGATTGTATGCGTTTACCACTGACGATTGTCAAACACAGCCGTCAATAGAAGTTGCATGAGGCGTTCGAAAGAACGCCATCTACCTCGACGCTGAAAAAACTCGCCCAACCGCTGACAGATGATAGGAACATAAATGCTCTCATAGAAACCTATTACGAGTGGTTAAAACGCAACGTGTAAACAACCAAAAATACCGCCGG